>NW_024609171.1:95000-116801 GCF_018296145.1 Oncorhynchus tshawytscha
CAGTCCTCTGGAGGGTTAAGTGTCTGTTATGAGGTCCTCGTCCCCCAGTCCTCTGGTGGGTTAGGTCTGTTATGAGTCCCCCAGTCCTCTGAAGCTCGTCCCCCAGTCCTCTGGAGGGTTATGTGTCTGTTATGAGGCTCGTCCCCCAGTCCTCTGGAGGGTTATGTGTCTGTTATGAGGCTCGTCCCCCAGTCCTCTGGAGGGTTATGTGTCTGTTATGAGGCTCGGACAGCATCTCAAATGCCACCCTATTGCCTATATATGTCACTCTAGGACCATAGGGCTCTGGTCAAAAGTAGCGCACTCTATAGAGAATAGGTTGCTATTGGGACGCAGCCTCAGAGTAACATAACATGATAGACAACTTGTTGAAACACCTGTATTTGAAAACAACAGAAACATAATTGTAACATTGTTACAAGTTTGACAAATGCCACTAATCCGAAGCATTGTTGTCGTTTGATTGACAGCTCAATACAACAAGTTCTAATTCATCCCATGGCTACGTCCAAAATCAGACCCTATTTCCTATTTAGTGCACTGCTTTTGGCCAGGGTCTTTAGGGCTCTGGTAAATGGTAGCACAATAAATAAGGAATAGGGTGGAACCAACAGGACTCTGTTCAAAAGAAGGGTACTATGTAGGGAATAGGGTGTCATCTCATACGCAGGCGATGGCATCTCTCTGAGTGTCTCTGAGACTTTACATGTCAGCCTTTAGCCTCAGACTGAACTCTGATGTTTCACACCAAAGATAATAGAGGAGCAGAGGAGAGAACCTGACAAAAGGAGGTGAGAGAGGATTGACAGAGTGTGAGTGGGAGGGAGCTCTGGCATCTTCCCCAATATTTGGAAACGGACTGATCACCCCAGGCCACAAAAGTGGAGACAAATTTGACACAAATAACTACAATGGGATATGCGTCAACAGCAACCTTGGGAAAATCCTCTGCATTATCATTAACAGCAGACTCGAACATTTCCTTAGTGAAAACAATGTAATGAGCAAATGTCAAATTGTATGTTTACCAAACTACCGTACGACAGACCACATATTCACCCTGCACACCCTAATTGACAAACAATTTATTTATTGATTTCAAAAAAGTTTCTGACTCAATTTGGCATGAGGATCTGCTATTAAAATAGATGGAAAGTGATGTTGGGGGAAAACATAGACCATTATAATATCCATGTACACAAACAAGAAGTGTGCGGTTAAAATTGGCAAAAAACACACATTTGTCCCACAAGGCCGTGGGGTGCGACAGAGATGCAGCTTAAGCCCCACCCTCTTCAATGTATATATATATATATATATTTATATTGAAGATATTCAATAATTCGTTTATATATATATATATTATATATATATATATATAAACGAATTGGCGAGGGCAATAAAACACTCTGCAGCACCCAGCCTCACCCTACTAGAATCTGAAGTCAAATGTCTACTATTTGCTGATGATCTGCTGCTTCTGTCCCCAACCAAAGAGGTCCTAAAGCAGAACCTAGATCTTCTACACAGATTCTTTCAGACCTGGGCCCTGACAGTAAATCTCAGTAAGAACAAAATAATGGTGTTCCAAAAAAGGTCCAGTTGCCAGGACCACAAATACAAATTCCATCTAGACACCGTTGCCCTAGAGCACACAACAAACTATACATACCTTGGCCTAAACATCAGCACCACAGGTAACTTCCACAAAGCTGTGAACGATCCGAGAGACAAGGCAAGAAGGGCATTCTATGCCATCAAAAGGAATATAAAATTTGACATACCAATTAGGATCTGGCTAAAAATACTTGAATCAGTTATAGAACCCATTGCCCTTTATGGTTGGAAGGTCTGGGGACCGCTCGCCAGCCAATAATTCATAAAATGGGACAAACACCTAAATGAGACTCTGCATGCAGAATTCTGCAAAAATATCCCCCATGTACAACGTAAAACACCAAATAATACATGAAGGTAAAGTCTCTTGATCTGACAAGCCCAGGTCGATATTTGACATTTATCCAACAACCGCAAACCTCTCATCTCCCCGTCTGTTGGTAATATGGTTCTCTGGATACCAGAGAGAGAGAGAGAAGCCTCTCCTGACCTGAAGTAACACTGTAGCCTTGGCACACAGACACAGACAGTATACAGTATACAATACGATCCACTCTTATTGTCCCCAAGAGGAAAGTTGTGTTGGACATACAACACACTGATTACTACCTACACTCTGCTTGTTTTGAAAGATGTGTGTAGTTACTCTCTTTCACTTTTTATTCATTCTTTCTCAATCTATTATGCAGCTGACGGAAGTATTGAGATTTTAGTACAAGAGTGCGCTCACACACATACACACAGACACACACGATAGCTGTCAATCAAGATGCGCTAAAGTAAAACCAAAACTAACCTTGACAGTTAAGTTTAGGTATTAACTACGATTGGTTAAGGTAAAGGGTTAAGGGTTAAGATAGGGTTAACCAAAATGACAAAACAAGTGTTTAGCACAGGGATTGAATACGCTATCCTTGTAGCAGTACTGTAGCTCATGGTTTAAGCCTGTCCTCAACCCCAACCCCAACAACATCCCCAACCCCAACAACATCCCCATCCCCAACCTCAACGCCAACCCCAATCTCATCCCAACAACATCCCCAACCCCAACAACATCCCCAACCCCAACAAGATCCTCAACCCCAACAACATCCCCAACCTCAACAACATCCCCTACCCCAACAACATCTCCAACCCCAACCCCAACAACATCCCCAACCCGAACAAGATCTCCAACCCCAACAACATCCTCAACCCCAACAACATCTCCAACCCCAACAACATCTCCAACCCCAACAACATCCCCAACCCCAACAACATCCCCTACCCCAACAACATCTCCAACCCCAACCCCAACAACATCCCCAACCCGAACAAGATCTCCAACCCCAACAACATCCTCAACCCCAACAACATCTCCAACCCCAACCCCAACAACATCCCCAACCCCAACAACATCCCCATCCCCAACAAGATCTCCAACCCCAACCCCCAACCCCAACCCCAACAACATCTCCAACCCCAACAACATCTCCAATCCCAACAACATCCCCAACCCGAACAAGATCTCCAACCCCCAACAACATCCTCAACCCCAACAACATCTCCAACCCCAACCCCAACAACATCCCCAACCCCAACAGCATCCCTATCCCCAACAAGATCTCCAACCCCAACCCCAACAACATCCTCATCTCCAACCCCAACAACATCTCCAACCCCAACAACATCTCCAACCCCAACAACATCCTCAACCCCAACAACATCTCCAACCCCAACCCCAACAACATCCCCAACCCCAACAACATCCCTATCCCCAACAAGATCTCCAACCCCAACCCCAACAACATCCTCAACCCCAACAACATCTCCAATCCCAACAACATCTCCAACCCCAACAACATCCCCAACCTCAACAACATCCCAAACCCCAAACAACATCCCCAACCCCAACAACATCCCCATCCCCAACAACATCCTCAACCCCAACCCCAACCCTAACCCCAACAGCATCCTCAACCCCAACAACATCCCCAACCCCAATCCCAACCCCAACAACATCCCCAACCCCAACCCAAATAACATCACCCAACCTCAACCCCATCCCCAACACCCTAGCTCCACACGAGCCTACTAGATGTTAATAAGTGATTGCATTGCCCCTAGTGACCATTAGGAAATTGCAATGAAAATAAAATCCATTAGGAAATTGCAATGAAAATAAAATGACACCCCATGCCATAATTTCACAATTTCATATACATCAACAAATGTCATAATTCACTAGAGTTTGGCCTGAAATTATGTATTATGATGTAGCTAAATATATCCATCCAACTAAATTAGGTTTAAACTTATATGTTATATGTGACAACAACATTTTCTATGTCAACATTTAGTACATGTACTGTCAACCAGCATTGAGGAGGTGTTAGCTGTGTTAGTAGGTTTGGCCAGAGACTAGATAGCCTCTTTATAGCTATGTTAGCTGGCTAGCAGGGACCAGATAGCCTATTTATAGCTATGTTAGCTGGCTAGCAGAGATAGCCTGTCTACAGCTATGTTAGTTGGCTAGCAGAGACAATATGTCTTTGTTCCAATTGCTGGTTTTAGAATGCTGAGTCAACACCTTCTGCTGCGTTACATCAGAACACACAACCCCGGAACCCTGTCAGACCTCGGAATGCTGAGCTCCGGCCCAGAAATGTGGCTGTGGAATGGGACGTACGGTTTGTTTTGGGAAGGTTCCCAAGTCATCAGAGGATGGAGTTATTAGAAACAGCAGCTAAGACAAACTAGACTGATATTGAATACAGCCCCAGGCTAGGTGGACTAATTACACACACGACTGCACTCTCTGTGTGTGTGTTCTATGTTTCTGCGAGAATCAGTCATGAATCATTAATAGTGACAGAAACATGATCATCCCTTTGGAAAAAATGCTGTTTGACCAGATACAATGCTATTTTTACATTTTAAACAAGTCAGTTAAGAGCAAATTCTTATTTTCAATGACGGCCTAGGAACAGTGGGTTAACTGCCTGGTCAGGGCAGAATGACAGATTTGTACATTGTCAGCTCGGGGTTTGAACTTGCAACCTTCCGGTTAGAGTCCAACTCTCTAACCACTAGGCTACCCTGCCGCCCTGCATTGACCACAGTCTCAAAGAAAACCATTACGCCGTCATGGATTGACAACAGACTTTCAACACAGTTATAGCGAAAGACATTCAACATGCATAGCACAAATGACTGATGATTGGCTGAGGAAAATTAGTGATAAAAAGATTATGAGCTGCTTTGTTTAGACTTCAATACAGCTTTTGATATTATTGATCACAGTCTACTGCTGCAAAAACATACAGTGGGGAGAACAAGTATTTGATACACTGCCAATTTTGCAGGTTTTCCTACTTACAAAGCATGTAGAGGTCTGTAATTTTATCATAGGTACACTTCAGCTGTGAGAGACGGAATCTAAAACAAAAATCCAGAAAATCACATTGTATGATTTTTAAGTAACTAATTTGATCACCTACCAACCAGTAAGAATTCCGGCTCTCACAGACCTGTTAGTTTTTCTTTAAGACGCCTTCCTGTTCTCCACTCATTACCTGTATTAACTGCACCTGTTTGAACTCGTTACCTGTATAAAAGACACCTGTCCAGACACTCAATCAAACAGACTCCAACCTCTCCACAAATGCGAAGACCAGGGAGCTGTGTAAGGACATCAGGGATAAAATTGTAGACCTGCACAGGGCTGGGATGGGCTACAGGACAATAGGCAAGCAGCTTGGTGAGAAGGCAACAACTTTGGCTCAATTATTAGAAAATGGAAGAAGTTCAAGATGACGGTCAGTCACCCTCGGTCTGGGGCTCCATGCAAGATCTCACCTCGTGGGGCATCAATGATCATGAGGAAGGTGAGGGATCAGCCCAGAACTACACGGCAGGACCTGGTCAATGACCTGAAGAGAGCTGGGATCACAGTCTCAAAGAAAACCATTAGTAACACACTACGCTGTCATGGATCAAGCCAGTGCATGTCCAGGCCCGTCTGAAGTTTGCCAATGACCATCTGGATGATCCAGAGGAGGAATGGGAGAAGGTCATGTGGTCTGATGAGACAAAAAGAGAGCTTTTTGGTCTAAACTCCACTCGCCGTGTTTGGAGGAAGAAGTTGGATGAGTACAACCCCAAGACCACAATCCCAACTGTGAAACATGGAGGTGGAAACATCATTCTTTGGGGATGCTTTTCTGCAAAGGGGACAGGACGACTGCACCGTATTGAGGGGAGGATGGATGGGGCCATGTATCGCGAGATCTTGGCCAACAACCTCCTTCCCTCAGTAAGAGCATTGAAGATGGGTCGTGGCTGGGTCTTCCAGCATGACAACAACCCAAAACACACAGCCAGGGCAACTAAGGAGTGGCTCCGTAAGAGAGTCATCTCAAGGTCCTGGAGTGGCTTAGCCAGTCTCCAGATCTGAACCCAATAGAAAATCTTTGGAGGGAGCTGAAAGTCCGTATTGCCCAGCGACAGCCCCGAAACCTGAAGGATCTGGAGAAGGTCTGTATGGAGGAGTGGGCCAAAATCCCTGCTGCAGTGTGTGCAAACCTGGTCAACAACTACAGGAAACGTATGATCTCTGTAATTGCTAACAAAGATTTCTGTACCAAATATTAAGTTCTGCTTTTCTGATGTATCAATTTTGTATTTATTTTTTCACCTTTATTTAACCAGGTAGGCTAGTTGAGAACAAGTTCTCATTTGCAACTCAGACCTGGCCAAGATAAAGCATAGCAGTGTGAACAGATAGCAACACAGAGTTACACATGGAGTAAACAATAAACAATAAACAAGTCAATAACATAGAAAAAAAAAAATAATCTATGTACATTGTGTGCAAAAAGCATGAGGAGGTAGGCAATAAATAGGCCATAGGATTGAATAATTACAATTTAGCAGATTAACACTAGAGTGATAAATGATCAGATAAACATGTGCAGGTAGAGATGCTGGTGTGCCAAAGAGCAGAAAAGTAAATAAAATAAAAACAGTATGGGGATGAGGTAGGTAAATTGGGTGGGCTATATACCGATGGACTATGTACAGCTAGCAGATAGCAGATGTTTAAAGTTGGTGAGGGAGATAAAAGTCTCCAACTTCAGAGATTTTTGCAATTCGTTCCAGTCGCAGGCAGCAGAGAACTGGAAGGAAAGGTGGCCAAATGAGGTTTTGGCTTTAGGGATGATCAGTGAGATACACCTGCTGGAACGTGTGCTAGGGGTGGGTGTTGCCATCGTGACCAGTGAACTGAGATAAGGTGGAGCTTTATCTAGCATAGACTTGTAGATGACCTGGAGCCAGTGGGTCTGGCGACGAACATGTAGTGAGGGCCAGCCGACTAGAGCATACAGGTCGCAGTGGTGGGTGGTATAAGGTGCTTTAGTAACAAAACGGATGGCACTGTGATAAACTGCTTCCAGTTTGCTGAATAGAGTATTGGAAGCTATTTTGTAGATGACATCGCCGAAGTCGAGGATCGGTAGGATAGTCAGTTTTACTAGGGTAAGTTTTGCGGTGTGAGTGAAGGAGGCTTTGTTGCGAAATAGAAAGTCGACTCTAGATTTGATTTTGGATTGGAGATGTTTGATATGAGTCTGGAAGGAGAGTTTGCAGTCTAGCCAGACACCTAGGTATTTATAGATGTCCACATATTCTAGGTCGGAACCATCCAGGGTGGTGATGCTAGTCGGGCGTGCGGGTGCAGGCAGCGAACGGTTGAAAAGCTAGTGTTTAAGAGCAGTTGGAGGCCACAGAAGGTGTGTTGTATGGCATTGAAGCTCGTCATGCAATAAAATGCAAATTAATTACTTAAAAATCAAACAATGTGATTTTCTGGATTTTTGTTATAGATTCCGTCTCTCACAGTTGATGTGTACCTATGATAAACATTACAGACCTCTACATGCTTTGTAAGTAGGAAAACCTGCAAAATCGGCAGTGTATCAAATACTTGTTCTCCCCACTGTATGTGTTATGGCTTTACACCCCATGCTATATTATGTATAGAAAGTAACAAAACACAGAGGGTGTTCTTTAATGGAAGCCTCTCCAACATAATCCAGGTAGAATCAGGAATTTCCCAGGGCAGCTGTCTAGGCCCCTTACTTTTTTCAATTTGAGTAAACCCAGATGCAGATGACTCAACACTTTACACGTCAGCTACTACAGTGAGTGAAATTACTTCAACACTTAACAAAGAGCTGCAGTCCGTTTCAGAATTGGTGGCAAGAAATAAATTAGTCCTAAATATTTCAAAAACTAGAAGCATTGTATTTTGAACAAATCATTAATTAAATGATAAACCTCAACCAAATCTTGTAATGAATGTGACTAAACTGCTTGGAGTAACCCTGGATTGTAAACGGTCAAAACGCAAAAAGCAGCACGGCTGGCCCTTAAATGTACGCGAAGAGCTAACATTGATCATATGCATGTCAATCTCTCCTGGCTCAAAGTAGAGGAGATTAACTTCATCACTACTTGTTTTTGTAAGAAATATTGACATGCTGAATGTATGGAGCTGTCTGTTTAAACTACTAGCACGACTGAGAGCACACAGCTCAGACACCAATGCATACCCCACAAGACATGCCACCAGAAGTTTCTTCACAGTCCCCAAGTCCAGAACAGACAATGGGAGGCGCACAGTATTACATAGAGCCATGACAACATGGAACTCTATTCCACATCAGGTAACTGATGCAAGCAGTAGAATCAGATTTAAAAAACAGATACAAAATACTCCTTATGGAACAGCAGGGACTGTGAAGAGATACACACAGGCACAGACACATGCACACACATACATGATGCCATATGCACTATACACACATGATGACATATGCACTATACACACATGTACACATGGACTTTGTGTTGTGGATATGTGGTAGTAGAGTAGTGGCCTGAAGGCACACACTTAATGTGTTATAAAAAGTGTTATAAAATGTGATGTCATGAAATATTTGAACATGTATATAACTGCCTTAATGTTTCTGGACCCCAGGAGCTGTATTTGCATTTTTATTTGTTGACCCAAGGATGAGTAGCTGTTGCCTTGGCAGGAACTAATGGACCACAGGATGAGTAGCTGCTGCCTTGGCAGGAACTAATGGATCCCAGGAAGAGTTGCTGCTGCCTTGGCAGGAACTAATGGATCCCAGGAAGAGTAGCTGCTGCCTTGGCAGGAACTAAAGGATCCCAGGAAGAGTAGCTGCTGCCTTGGCAGGAACTAATGAACCCATGGAAGAGTAGCTGCTGCCTTGGCAGGAACTAAAGGATCCCAGGAAGAGTAGCTGCTGCCTTGGCAGGAACTAATGAACCCATGGAAGAGTAGCTGCTTCCTTGGCATGAAATAATGAACCCCAGGAAGAGTAGCTGCTGCCTCCACAGGAATCAAATGACCCCAGGAAGAGTAGCTGCTGCCTCCACAGGAATCAATGGACCCCAGGAAAAGTAGCTGCTGTCTTGGAAGAAACAAATGGACCCCAGGAAGAGTAGCTGCAGCCTTATCACGAACTAACGGACCCCAGGAAGAGTAGCTGCTGCCCTTGGCAGGACCTAATGGATCCCAGGAAGAGTAGCTGCTGCCTTGGCAGGAACTAATGGATCCCAGGAAGAGTAGCTGCTGCCTTGGCAGGAACTAATGGGGATCTATAATAAATATAAATACAAATACAAATAACACAGCCTGTACCTCCGCCCATAAACAGCCCCTAGCCCATACCTCTTTGTTGTGGAGGGAGCCAGCTAAGCGTAAGTCGTTTAGCAGACTATGGTGTGTGTGTGTGTGTGTAGGCCACCCCTAGCCCGTCCCACTCCTCTGTGTTAGTAGACATGAAATATCTGGGTTTAGTCAAAGCTTTCCACAGTATACTGGCAAACTGGATGGTACTATTACCATAGAGTATATCCTTACAGCCAGACATTCCCTTTACATCAGCAAAACCAAGTCATCATCATGTTAAGGCCTGTACCCGTCTATGTACCTGAGGGAGGGGTCTGGGAGTTGTGTTATTAAGTCATTGCCCTGTGTGTGTGTGTTTATGATGATGTTCCGCAGTAGGACATTCATAGACCCTGGTTTCTGCTTACGCACACACCATCGGACAGACGTATCAGGTATCTGGAGTCAACAGAGCACTGACGCTGTTCACACACACACACACACACACACACACACACACACACACACACACACACACACACACACACACACACACACACACACACACACACACACACACACACACACACACACACACAGAGTGAGCATCAACATAGAGAGATAATAGAAGGCTGTGGCAGCTTGACAGTGAGAAGGTCACCCAGCATCTCTCTCTGGGTATCAGCACGGTCTCCTCACTGTGTGTGTGTGTGTGTGTGGCCATCTGTGCATGGTTGTGTGTACGCATGCCCCTGTGTGTGTATGTATACACCCAAGTCCGACACCCATATTTACCTAGTTATACTCTGCTGACAGCTTGTCAATGGTGTTAAATCCAAACATGATGTGTGTTCATAGCACAACATAACTAATACAATACAGGTAAACTACCACCTGTAGGAAGTTGTTCACTGCAACAGAACCATGTTTATCAGTGGCATCAAGATCGTCTTCACCTATCACTGGGTTATTGTGGCCAGACACAGTCACGCACGCACGCACACACACACACACGCACGCACGCACGCACGCACACACACACACACACACACACACACACACACACACACACACACACACACACAATCTATCTCCTCTATCTCCTCTCCTCTATCTCCTCTCATCGATCTATCCTGGCCTTCCACAATGTTCCATCTTTTTGAAAATGTTTTCGAATCTCCACCCACCTTTTCAAAATCTCTGAATTTAAAACGTTTTCCTGACGGCATTTACAAGTGTTAAGGAAAACAATGGTGTAATTCATTCACAGGAACTAAACAGTAATTCTATCTGATTTGTGTATTTGGACTGTTAACCTGAGTAGTTATGTTAAAGGGAAAGTTGGGGAATGTACAACTTGATGTTACATAGTTCCTCACCCTGAAAGTAGTCTATCGGTAGGGAAAACTGTAATCCACAGTTGGATGTTCTTTAAACAGCCACTACAAACTTTGGCTAACCTTTAAGTTGTGTGATTTACCTCATCAGTTGGTTGTAGTGGATTTGTCCTTTTAAACATTTTCCAGTATCACTCCCATTGAGCTTTAGTTAGTGGTGACTAGAGATAACTGAAGTCTAATAGAACCTGTAGTGCTTTCTCTCCTTTGCTCTAGAAAACAGGGCATGCTGTGTTGTGTTAACGCTGATATAAGGAGTGTACTGTACCGCTATATAAGGAGTGTTACTACTGTACCTGCTCTGCTCTAAGGAGTGTTACTACCTGTACCTGCTCTAAGGAGTGTTACTACTGTACCTGCTCTAAGGAGTGTTACTACTGTACCTGCTCTAAGGAGTGTTACTACTGTACCTGCTCTAAGGAGTTTTACTACTGTACCTGCTGTAAGGAGTGTTACTACTGTACCTGCTCTAAGGAGTGTTACTACTGTACCTGCTCTAAGGAGTGTTACTACTGTACCTGCTGTAAGGAGTTTTACTACTGTACCTGCTCTAAGGAGTTTTACTACTGTACCTGCTCTAAGGAGTTTTACTACTGTACCTGCTGTAAGGAGTGTTACTACTGTACCTGCTCTAAGGAGTGTTACTACTGTACCTGCTCTAAGGAGTGACCTGCTCTAAGGAGTTTTACTACTGTACCTGCTCTAAGGAGTTTTACTACTGTAGTAAGGAGTGTTACTACTGTACCTGCTCTAAGGAGTTTTACTACTGTACCTGCTCTAAGGAGTGTTACTACTGTACCTGCTCTAAGGAGTGTTACTACTGTACCTGCTCTAAGGAGTTTTACTACTGTACCTGCTCTAAGGAGTGTTACTACTGTACCTGCTGTAAGGAGTGTTACCTGTACCTGCTCTAAGGAGTTTTACTACTGTACCTGCTGTAAGGAGTGTTACTACTGTACCTGCTCTAAGGAGTTTTACTACTGTACCTGCTCTACGGAGTGTTACTACTGTACCTGCTGTAAGGAGTGTTACTACTGTACCTGCTCTAAGGAGTTTTACTACTGTACCTGCTCTAAGGAGTGTTACTACTGTACCTGCTCTAAGGAGTGTTACTACTGTACCTGCTCTAAGGAGTTTTACTACTGTACCTGCTCTAAGGAGTTTTACTACTGTACCTGCTGTAAGGAGTTTACTACTGTACCTGCTCTAAGGAGTTTTACTACTGTACCTGCTGTAAGGAGTGTTACTACTGTACCTGCTCTAAGGAGTTTACTACTGTACCTGCTCTAAGGAGTGTTACTACTGTACCTGCTCTAAGGAGTGTTACTACTGTACCTGCTCTAAGGAGTTTACTACTGTACCTGCTCTAAGGAGTGTTACTACTGTACCTGCTCTAAGGAGTTTTACTACTGTACCTGCTCTAAGGAGTGTTACTACTGTACCTGCTGTAAGGAGTGTTACTACTGTACCTGCTCTAAGGAGTTTTACTACTGTACCTGCTAAGGAGTGTTACTACTGTACCTGCTCTAAGGAGTGTTACTACTGTACCTGCTCTAAGGAGTTTTACTACTGTACCTGCTCTAAGGAGTTTTACTACTGTACCTGCTGTAAGGAGTGTTACTACTGTACCTGCTCTAAGGAGTTTTACTACTGTACCTGCTCTAAGGAGTTTACTACTGTACCTGCTCTAAGGAGTTTTACTACTGTACCTGCTCTAAGGAGTGTTACTACTGTACCTGCTGTAAGGAGTTTACTACTGTACCTGCTCTAAGGAGTTTTACTACTGTACCTGCTCTAAGGAGTGTTACTACTGTACCTGCTCTAAGGAGTTTTACTACTGTACCTGCTCTAAGGAGTTTTACTACTGTACCTGCTCTAAGGAGTTTTACTACTGTACCTGCTCTAAGGAGTGTTACTACTGTACCTGCTCTAAGGAGTGTTTACTACTGTACCTGCTGTAAGGAGTGTTACTACTGTACCTGCTCTAAGGAGTTTTACTACTGTACCTGCTCTAAGGAGTTTTACTACTGTACCTGCTCTAAGGAGTTTTACTGCTGTACATGCTGTACGGAGTGTTACTACTGTACCTGCTCTAAGGAGTGTTACTACTGTACCTGCTCTAAGGAGTTTTACTACTGTACCTGCTGTAAAGTGTTACTACTGAGTGTAAGGAGTTTTACTACTGTACCTGCTGTAAGGAGTGTTACTACTGTACCTGCTCTAAGGAGTGTAACTATTGTACCTGCTCTAAGGAGTTTTACTACTGTACCTGCTCTAAGGAGTGTTACTACTGTACCTGCTGTAAGGAGTGTTACTACTGTACCTGCTCTAAGGAGTTTTACTACTGTACCTGCTCTGAGTTTTACTACTGTACCTGCTCTAAGGAGTTTTACTACTGTACCTGCTGTAAGGAGTTATACTACTGTACCTGCTCTAAGGAGTTTTACTACTGTACCTGCTCTAAGGAGTTTTACTACTGTACCTGCTGTAAGGAGTTTTACTACTGTACCTGCTGTAAGGAGTGTTACTACTGTACCTGCTCTAAGGAGTGTTACTACTGTACCTGCTCTAAGGAGTGTTACTACTGTACCTGCTCTAAGGAGTTTTACTACTGTACCTGCTCTAAGGAGTTTTACTACTGTACCTGCTCTAAGGGGTTATACTACTGTACCTGCTCTAAGGAGTTTTACTGTACTGTAAGGAGTTATACTACTGTACCTGCTCTAAGGAGTTTTACTACTGTACCTGCTCTAAGGAGTTTTACTACTGTACCTGCTCTAAGGAGTGTTACTACTGTACCTGCTCTAAGGAGTTTTACTACTGTACCTGCTCTAAGGAGTTTTACTACTGTACCTGCTGTAAGGAGTGTTACTACTGTACCTGCTGTAAGGAGTGTACCTGCTCTAAGGAGTTTTACTACTGTACCTGCTGTAAGGAGTTTTACTACTGTACCTGCTCTAAGGAGTTTTACTACTGTACCTGCTCTAAGGAGTTTTACTACTGTACCTGCTATAAGGAGTTTTACTACTGTACCTGCTCTAAGGAGTGTTACTACTGTACCTGCTCTAAGGAGTGTTACTACTGTACCTGCTCTAAGGAGTTTTACTGTACCTGCTGTAAGGAGTTTTACTACTGTACCTGCTCTAAGGAGTTTTACTACTGTACCTGCTGTAAGGAGTTTACTACTGTACCTGTTTTACTAACCTGCTGTAAGTTTTACTACTGTACCTGCTCTAAGGAGTTTTACTACTGTACCTGCTCTAAGGAGTTTTACTACTGTACCTGCTCTAAGGAGTTTTACTACTGTACCTGCTGTAAGGAGTGTTACTACTGTACCTGCTGTAAGGAGTGTTACTACTGTACCTGCTCTAAGGAGTTTTACTACTGTACCTGCTGTAAGGAGTTTTACCTGTACCTGCTCAAAGGAGTTTTACTACTGTACCTGCTCTAAGGAGTTTTACTACTGTACCTGCTCTAAGGAGTGTTACTACTGTACCTGCTCTAAGGAGTTTTACTACTGTACCTGCTCTAAGGAGTGTTACTACTGTACCTGCTCTAAGGAGTGTTACTACCTGCTCTGTTTTACCTGTACCTGCTCTAAGGAGTGTTACTACTGTACCTGCTCTAAGGAGTTTTACTACTGTACCTGCTCTAAGGAGTTTACTACTGTACCTGCTCTAAGGAGTTTTACTACTGTACCTGCTGTAAGGAGTGTTACTACTGTACCTGCTGTAAGGAGTTTTACTACTGTACCTGCTCTAAGGAGTTTTACTACTGTACCTGCTCTAAGGAGTTTTACTACTGTACCTGCTGTAAGGAGTTATACTACTGTACCTGCTCTAAGGAGTTTTACTACTGTACCTGCTGTAAGGAGTTATACTACTGTACCTGCTCTAAGGAGTTTTACTACTGTACCTGCTCTAAGGAGTGTTACTACTGTACCTGCTCTAAGGAGTGTTACTACTGTACCTGCTCTAAGGAGTGTTACTACTGTACCTGCTCTAAGGAGTTTTACTACTGTACCTGAGTAAGGAGTGTTACTACTGTACCTGCTCTAAGGAGTGTTACTACTGTACCTGCTCTAAGGAGTTTTACTACTGTACCTGCTGTAAGGAGTTTTACTACTGTCAAAGGAGTTTTACTACTGTACCTGCCTAAGGAGTTTTACTACTGTACCTGCTCTAAGTGACTGTGCTTAAGGAGTTTTACTACTGTACCTGCTCTAAGGAGTTTTACTACTGTACCTGCTGTAAGGAGTGTTACTACTGTACCTGCTGTAAGGAGTTTTACTACTGTACCTGCTCTAAGGAGTTTTACTACTGTACCTGCTCTAAGGAGTTTTACTACTGTACCTGCTGTAAGGAGTTTTACTACTGTACCTGCTCTAAGGAGTTTTACTACTGTACCTGCTCTAAGGAGTTTTACTACTGTACCTGCTGTAAGGAGTGTTACTACTACCTGCTTTAAGGAGTTTTACTACTGTACCTGCTGTAAGGAGTTTTACTACTGTACCTACTCAAAGGAGTTTTACTACTGTACCTGCTCTAAGGAGTTTTACTACTGTACTAAGGAGTGTTACCTGTACCTGCTCTAAGGAGTTTTACTACTGTACCTGCTGTAAGGAGTTTACTACTGTACCTGCTCTAAGGAGTTTTACTACTGTACCTGCTCTAAGGAGTTTTACTACTGTACCTGCTCTAAGGAGTTTTACTACTGTACCTGCTCTAAGGAGTTTTACTACTGTACCTCTAAGGAGTTTTACTACTGTACCTGCTCTAAGGAGTTTTACTACTGTACCTGCTGTAAGGAGTTTACTACTGTACCTGCTCTAAGGAGTTTTACTACTGTACCTGCTCTAAGGAGTGTTACTACTGTACCTGCTCTAAGGAGTTATACTACTGTACCTGCTGTAAGGAGTGTTACTACTGTACCTGCTCTAAGGAGTGTTACTACTGTACCTGCTCTAAGGAGTGTTACTACTGTACCTGCTGTAAGGAGTTTTACTACTGTACCTGCTCTAAGGAGTTTTACTACTGTACCTGCTCTAAGGAGTTTTACTACTGTACCTGCTCTAAGGAGTGTTACTACTGTACCTGCTCTAAGGAGTGTTACTACTGTACCTGCTCTAAGGAGTTTTACTACTGTACCTGCTGTAAGGAGTGTTACTACTGTACCTGCTCTAAGGAGTGTAACTACTTACCTACTAAGGAGTTTTACCTGCTGCTGTAAGGAGTTTTACTACTGTACCTGCTCTAAGGAGTTTACTACTGTACCTGTTGTAAGGAGTTTTACTACTGTACCTGCTCTAAGGAGTTTACTACTGTACCTGCTCTAAGGAGTTTTACTACTGTAAGGAGTGTTACTACTGTACCTGTTGTAAGGAGTTTTACTACTGTACCTGCTCTAAGGAGTGTTACTACTGTACCTGCTCTAAGGAGTGTTACTACTGTACCTGCTCTAAGGAGTGTTACTACTGTACCTGCTGTAAGGAGTATTACTACTGTACCCGCTCTAAGGAGTTTTACTACTGTACCTGCTCTAAGGAGTGTTACTACTGTACCTGCTGTAAGGAGTGTTACTACTGTACCTGCTCTAAGGAGTGTTACTACTGTACCTGCTCTAAGGAGTGTTACTACTGTACCTGCTCTAAGGAGTTTTACTACTGTACCTGCTCTAAGGAGTTTTACTACTGTACCTGCTCTAAGGAGTTTTACTACTGTACCTGCTCTAAGGAGTGTTACTACTGTACCTGCTCTAAGGAGTGTTACTACTGTACCTGCTCTAAGGAGTGTTACTACTGTACCTGCTCTAAGGAGTTTTACTACTGTACCTGCTGTAAGGAGTGTTACTACTGTACCTGCTCTAAGGAGTGTAACTATTGTACCTGCTCTAAGGAGTTTTTCTACTGTACCTGCTCTAAGGAGTTTTACTACTGTACCTGCTGTAAGGAGTTTTCCTACTGTACCTGCTAAGGAGTTTTACTACTGTACCTGCTCTAATGAGTTTTACTACTGTACCTGCTCTAAGGAGTTTTACTACTGTACCTGCTGTAAGGAGTTATACTACTGTACCTGCTCTAAGGAGTTTTACTACTGTACCTGCTCTAAGGAGTTTTACTACTGTACCTGCTGTAAGGAGTTTACTACTGTACCTGCTGTAAGGAGTGTTACTACTGTACCTGCTCTAAGGAGTGTTACTACTGTACCTGCTCTAAGGAGTGTTACTACTGTACCTGCTCTAAGGAGTTTTACTACTGTACCTGCTCTAAGGAGTTTTACTACTGTACCTGAGTAAGGGTTTACTACTGTACCTGCTCTAAGGAGTTTTACAACTGTACCTGCTGTAAGGAGTTATACTACTGTACCTGCTCTAAGGAGTTTTACTACTGTACCTGCTCTAAGGAGTTTTACTACTGTACCTGCTCTAAGGAGTGTTACTACTGTACCTGCTCTAAGGAGTTTTACTACTGTACCTGCTCTAAGGAGTTTTACTACTGTACCTGCTGTAAGGAGTGTTACTACTGTACCCTGCTATACCTGCTTTAAGGAGTTTTTACTACTGTACCTGTTCTAAGGAGTTTTACTACTGTACCTGCTGTAAGGAGTTATACTACTGTACCTGCTCTAAGGAGTTTTACTACTGTACCTGCTCTAAGGAGTGTTACTACTGTACCTGCTCTAAGGAGTGTTACTACTGTACCTGCTCTAAGGAGTGTTACTACTGTACCTGCTCTAAGGAATGTTACTACTGTACCTGCTGTAAGGAGTTATACTACTGTACCTGCTCTAAGGAGTTTTACTACTGTACCTGCTGTAAGGAGTTATACTACTGTACCTGCTCTAAGGAGTTTTACTACTGTACCTGCTGTTACTACTGTACCTGCTCTAAGGAGTTTTACTACTAAGGAGTTTTACTACTGTACCTGCTCTAAGGAGTTTTACTACTGTACCTGCTGTAAGGAGTGTTACTACTGTACCTGCTGTAAGGAGTGTTACTACTGTACCTGCTTTAAGGAGTTTTACTACTGTACCTGCTGTAAGGAGTTTACTACTGTACCTGCTCTAAGGAGTTTTACTACTGTACCTGCTGTAAGGAGTTTTACTACTGTACCTGCTCTAAGGAGTGTTACTACTGTACCTGCTCTAAGGAGTTTTACTACTGTACCTGCTCTAAGGAGTGTTACTACTGTACCTGCTCTAAGGAGTGTTACTACTGTACCTGCTCTAAGGAGTTTTACTACTGTACCTGCTCTAAGGAGTTTTACTACTGTACCTGCTCTAAGGAGTGTTACTACTGTACCTGCTGTAAGGAGTTTTACTACTGTACCTGCTCTAAGGAGTTTTACTACTGTACCTGCTGTAAGGAGTGTTACTACTGTACCTGCTGTAAGGAGTTTTACTACTGTACCTGCTCTAAGGAGTTTACTACTGTACCTGCTCTAAGGAGTTTTACTACTGTACCTGCTGTAAGGAGTTTACTACTGTACCTGCTCTAAGGAGTTTTACTACTGTACCTGCTGTAAGGAGTTTTACTACTGTACCTGCTCTAAGGAGTTTTACTACTGTACCTACTAAGGAGTTTTACTACTGTACCTGCTCTAAGGAGTGTTACTACTGTACCTGCTCTAAGGAGTTTTACTACTGTACCTGCTCTAAGGAGTTTTACTACTGTACCTGCTGTAAGGAGTGTTTTACTACTGTACCTGCTCTAAGGAGTTTTACTACTGTACCTGCTGTAAGGAGTTTTACTACTGTTTTACTACTGTACCTGCTCTAAGGAGTTTTACTACTGTACCTGCTCTAAGGAGTGTTACTACTGTACCTGCTCTAAGGAGTTTTACTACTGTACCTGCTCTAAGGAGTGTTTACTACTGTACCTGCTGTAGGAGTTTTACTACTGTACCTGCTCTAAGGAGTGTTACTACTGTACCTGCTCTAAGGAGTTTTACTACTGTACCTGCTGTAAGGAGTGTTTACTACTGTACCTGCTCTAAGGAGTTTTACTACTGTACCTGCTCTAAGGAGTGTTACTACTGTACCTGCTCTAAGGAGTTTTACTACTGTACCTGCTCTAAGGAGTTTTACTACTGTACCTGCTCTAAGGAGTTTTACTACTGTACCTGCTCTAAGGAGTGTTACTACTGTACCTGCTGTAAGGAGTGTTACTACTGTACCTGCTCTAAGGAGTGTTACTACTGTACCTGCTCTAAGGAGTGTTACTACTGTACCTGCTCTAGGAGTTTTACTACTGTACCTGCTCTAAGGAGTTTTACTACTGTACCTGCTCTAAGGAGTTTACTACTGTACCTGCTCTAAGGAGTGTTACTACTGTACCTGCTCTAAGGAGTTTTACTACTGTACCTGCTGTAAGGAGTGTTTACTGTACCTGCTCTAAGGAGTTTTACTACTGTACCTGCTGTAAGGAGTGTTACTACTGTACCTGCTCTAAGGAGTGTTACTACTGTACCTGCTCTAAGGAGTGTTACTACTGTACCTGCTTACTACTGTACCTGCTGTAAGGAGTTTTACTACTGTACCTGCTCTAAGGAGTTTTACTACTGTACCTGCTCTAAGGAGTTTTACTACTGTACCTGCTGTAAGGAGTTTTACTACTGTACCTGCTCTAAGGAGTTTTACTACTGTACCTGCTCTAAGGAGTTTTACTACTGTACCTGCTGTAAGGAGTTTTACTACTGTACCTGCTGTAAGGAGTGTTACTACTGTACCTGCTCTAAGGAGTGTTACTACTGTACCTGCTCTAAGGAGTGTTACTACTGTACCTGCTCTAAGGAGTTGTTACTGTACCTGCTCTAAGGAGTTTTACTACTGTACCTGCTGTAAGGAGTTTACTACTGTACCTGCTCTAAGGAGTTTTACTACTGTACCTGCTGTAAGAGACTGTACCTGCTCTAAGGAGTTTTACTACTGTACCTGCTCTAAGGAGTTTTACTACTGTACCTGCTCTAAGGAGTGTTACTACTGTACCTGCTCTAAGGAGTTTTACTACTGTACCTGCTCTAAGGAGTTTTACCTGTACCTGCTGTAAGGAGTGTTACTACTGTACCTGCTGTAAGGAGTTTTACTACTGTTTTACTACTGTACCTGCTGTAAGGAGTTTTACTACTGTACCTACTCAAAGGAGTTTTACTACTGTACCTGCTCTAAGGAGTTTTACCACTGTACTGTACCTGCTCTATAAGGAGTTTTACTACTGTACCTGCTCTAAGGAGTGTTACTACTGTACCTGCTCTAAGGAGTGTTACTACTGTACCTGCTCTAAGGAGTTTTACTACTGTACCTGCTGTAAGGAGTTTTACTACTGTACCTGCTCTAAGGAGTTTTACTACTGTACCTGCTGTAAGGAGTTTTACTACTGTACCTGCTCTAAGGAGTGTTACTACTGTACCTGCTCTAAGGAGTTTTACTACTGTACCTGCTCTAAGGAGTTTTACTACTGTACCTGCTCTAAGGAGTTTTACTACTGTACCCTAAGGAGTGTTACTACTGTACCTGCTGTAAGGAGTTACTACTGTACCTGCTTTAAGGAGTTTTACTACTGTACCTGCTGTAAGGAGTTTTACTACTGTACCTGCTCTAAGGAGTTTTACTACTGTACCTGCTGTAAGGAGTTTTACTACTGTACCTGCTCTAAGGAGTGTTACTACTGTACCTGCTCTAAGGAGTTTTACTACTGTACCTGCTCTAAGGAGTGTTACTACTGTACCTGCTCTAAGGAGTGTTACTACTGTACCTGCTCTAAGGAGTTTACTACTGTACCTGCTCTAAGGAGTGTTACTACTGTACCTGCTCTAAGGAGTGTTACTACTGTACCTGCTCTAAGGAGTTTTACTACTGTACCTGCTCTAAGGAGTGTTACTACTGTACCTGCTGTAAGGAGTGTTACTACTGTACCTGCTCTAAGGAGTTTTACTACTGTACCTGCTCTAAGGAGTTTTACTACTGTACCTGCTCTAAGGAGTTTTACTACTGTACCTGCTCTAAGGAGTTTTACTACTGTACCTGCTGTAAGGAGTTATACTACTGTACCTGCTCTAAGGAGTTTTACTACTGTACCTGCTCTAAGGAGTGTTACTACTGTACCTGCTCTAAGGAGTTTTACTACTGTACCTGCTCTAAGGAGTTTTACTACTGTACCTGCTGTAAGGAGTGTTACTACTGTACCTGCTGTAAGGAGTGTTACTACTGTACCTGCTCTAAGGAGTTTTACTACTGTACCTGCTGTACTGTACCTGCTCTAAGGAGTTTTACTACTGTACCTGCTCTAAGGAGTTTACTACTGTACCTGCTCTAAGGAGTTTTACTACTGTACCTGCTCTAAGGAGTGTTACTACTGTACCTGTACCTGCTCTAAGGAGTTTTACTACTGTACCTGCTCTAAGGAGTTTTTACTACTGTACCTGCTGTAGGAGTGTTACTACTGTACCTGCTAAGGAGTTTTACTACTGTACCTGCTCTAAGGAGTTTACTACTGTACCTGCTGTAAGGAGTGTTACTACTGTTTTACCTGCTGCTCTATGAGTGTTACTACTGTACCTGCTCTAAGGAGTGTTACTACTGTACCTGCTCTAAGGAGTTTTACTACTGTACCTGCTCTAAGGAGTTTTACTACTGTACCTGCTCTAAGGAGCTATACTACTGTACCTGCTGTAAGGAGTGTTACTACTGTACCTGCTCTAAGGAGTGTTACTACTGTACCTGCTCTAAGGAGTGTTACTACTGTACCTGCTGTAAGGAGTTTTACTACTGTACCTGCTCTAAGGAGTTTTACTACTGTACCTGCTCTAAGGAGTTTTACTACTGTACCTGTTCTAAGGAGTTTTACTACTGTACCTGCTGTAAGGAGTTATACTACTGTACCTGCTCTAAGGAGTTTTACTACTGTACCTGCTCTAAGGAGTGTTACTACTGTACCTGCTCTAAGGAGTGTTACTACTGTACCTGCTCTAAGGAGTGTTACTACTGTACCTGCTCTAAGGAATGTTACTACTGTACCTGCTCTAAGGAGTTTACTACTGTACTATCCCTAATGAGTTTTACTACTGTACCTGCTCTAAGGAGTTTTACTACTGTACCTGCTCTAAGGAGT
>NW_024609172.1:0-116893 GCF_018296145.1 Oncorhynchus tshawytscha
TCCTACTGGCGTTATTCAGATGGATACAATGGCTTTGACCAACGCTGGAAAAAAGACTACGAACAAAGGAAACATGGATAATGGCGCTGCAGCAAGACAGGCGCAAAAATATGAAAAGAACTTAACAGTGGCTGTTGAAATTATGGGAGAGGAGAAGATTACAATGATGGAGGTATTGAGAGGGATTAAAGAAGTTTGTGGACTGGTCTGTGGCTGTCGGGTCAAAGATGAAAAGCGATATGAAGTGACGCTGTCAAGTGCGAGAGGGAAAGAAAAACTGATGGATGGATTTAAAATCCGGAGCTGTCGAATCATGGCAAAGGATCTATCGCTGGATGAGATGGTTGTATCCTTCTTAAACCTCCAAGTATATATTACAGACGAGGACATCACAGAACGGCTAAGAGCATGGGGTGTGTCTGCTATATCGCCGGTGAAAAGGCGCTACTGGCCGGGGACGGACATTGCTGATGGGACGCGCTTCTGTAAAGTTAGGTTCACAGACACTGTGCGCTCGTTGCCATATTCGGCCAAATTTGAAACGTTGGAAGGGGCTGAATATTTCAGAGTAATACACGATCGGCAGGTCAAGGTCTGTAGGCTGTGTATCCAGCCAGGGCACGTGCTACGAGAGTGCCCTGATTTCGCATGTCATAAGTGTGGTGAGCAGGGGCATTACGCACGAGAGTGCAATGGGAGGAGAGAGCGAGGTTGTGTTGGATGCGGGAGGGGTGCAGCGCAGTGCTCCTGTCCCCACGGGGAAGGTGCTCAGGAATTAGCATCACAGGGTTTCAGCGCAAATAGTGTCGTGGAGGAGAACGAGGTGGAGGAAGCCGGGAGGAGATCGGCATGAGTGAGCAACCCCAGGGAGAGAAGGAGGGCGAAGAACAGAGGCAGCCGGAGGAGGAAGTGGAGACGGAGCCTTGTACTGAAGGAAGGGAGGCACCCAAGGATGGAGGGATAAGCTCAAGCCTAGACGATGTGGAGTTGGAGGGCGATCCTCGTGGAGAGGGGGGCTCCTCTAGGGAGGTGGATACTGCAAGGGATGACTCTCGCAAACGTAAAGAGTCTGAAGAAGAGCTGACGGAGGAAGAGATGGAGAACATACAATCTCTGCGGAGGGATAGTAAAAGGAACATGATAACCAAGAAGAAAAAGAAGATAAAAGATCAATCATGATGGACTGGATTCATCCCCTCTTTATAGTCATAATGGTGAGAGTTGTATCTATTAACACCAATGGACTTCGTAGCAAAGAAAAGGTAGAGCTGGTGTTGGAAGCCTTCTCTGCGGATATATTATGTCTTCAGGAGACTCATTGGACTGAGCCGTATATGGATAATGTAAGGCAGAGATGGAATGGACTAATGTACGTGAGTAATGGTACTGTGCGGGCATGTGGGGTAGCTATTTTGGTAAAACATGATGTTGTGTCTAATTTAACTTTGTTATGTGCTGACACTGTGGGTCGAATGGTGGGAGTGGGTTTCACTTATCAAGATATGGAGTACTCGTTGTACAATGTCTATGCTCCTAATAATGAAATTGAGAGGAGGGTTATGTTTATGTCTATGGTGGGATTATGTGGGAAGAACTGTTTGCTTGTTGGGGATTTTAATGTATGGATGGATAGGCTAGATGCCTCAAGTAGCGCACATTTTAGCTCTGACTCATCTCGGGAGCGCTATTAAGGCTAATGCGGGATGAGGATTGGGTGGATATATGGAGGAGAGGAATCCAGATAAGCGGGTGTTCTCTCGAAGACAAGTGGTGAGGGGTGAGCTCAAGCAGTCACGTATAGATTTGTGTCTCGCTCATAGAGAGGTTGCGCACTTGGTTGTGGGGGTAAAGTATTCACACACATTTTTCAGTGACCATGATGCTCCGCTTTTCAGGCTGGGTGCATCAGGGGAGGGGAGGGGGGGTGGTTTGTGGTGTCTTAATGCCAGTATGCTGAAGGATGAGGTGTTTAGTGCAGCAGTGAAAGAGTGTGTGAATGACGCCGTGTCAGATCCTCTATTTGAGTCTGATGTGAGTGTGTGGTGGGAAGGATTAAAAGGGGAGTTCAAGCGGCTGGCAATATCTAGTGCAAGATGTGATAAGGAGGGGGGAGGAGGGGATTCTTAAATCTCGCCTGTTAATGGAGTTAGCCTGGGCAGTTTTCTACCTTTTCTATGATGTGACAGAGTACCTGAGGGTGAGGGAGGAGTTGAGGGTCGTAGAGAGGCACAGGTGTATGGGGGCAGTGGTGAGGAGTAGAGCACAGTATGTGGTGGAGGGGGAGAGAAATACTGCTTTTTTCCTGGGGTTAGAAAGGAGGAAGCAGGAAAGGAGTTTTCGAACTGAGCTGTTAAATGAGAGGGGGGAGAGGGTGACAGATCTGGAAGGAATTTTGAATACAGTGCATTCTTTTTATAGGGGCTTATTTACGTCGGGTGGGGTAGATGAAGTGTGTATGAGAAGAGTGCTAGACGCAGTGGAGGCTAGGGTGTCGACTGAGGATGTAGAGATGTGTGATGCTGATTTTACATTGGCAGAGGTTAAAGCTGCCATATTGGGCCTGAACTTGAATAAGAGCCCGGGTTCAGATGGTCTTACTGCAGAGTTTTACCGTGAGTTTAGTGACATACTGGCCCCACTAATGCTGCGTGTGTATGTGTGTATGGAGGAGAAGAGGGTAGTCCCTGAATCTTTAGCTATGGGTGTGTTGACTGTGTTATACAAAGGGAAGGGGAGCAGACTGAAATTAGAGAACTACAGACCAATAACCCTTTAAAACTCCGACAATAAGGTGCTTGCTAAGTTAATGGCTAATAGGTTGAATAAGATGATGGGAAGCATCATAGCACCTACTCAGGCCTATCGAGTTCCGGGGCGGGATGTAGTGGACACCCTCTGCACTATCCGGGATGTGGTGAAGCAGATGGGGGAGGTGGGTGGGGCGGTGCTCTGCCTAGATCTGAATAAAGCCTTTGATCGGGTGGAGCATCGGTTCCTGTTAGAGGCCTTGGCAAGATTTGGGTTCGGGCCTCGTCTTAAAGGATGGGTGAAGCTTTTGTATGGGTCAGCGTGCAGTGTCGTGAAATGTAATGGTGTACTAACTGATCCTTATCCCCTGGGCAGGTCTGTTAGGCAGGGTTGTCCATTGTCTGCACTGCTATACAGCATCTCAGTAGAGCCTTTAGCGGCGTTTGTAAAGCGGAATGGAGGAGTGCATGGAGTGGACCTCCCGGGGGGAGGCGTCAGTGTACTGCATCATTATGCTGATGACACCACCTGTACTTTGCGGGATGGAGAGAGTGTGAATTGTCTGATGAAGTGTTTTGATGTGTATGGGAGAGCTTCTGGGGCTAAGGTGAATGTAGAAAAGTCTCAAATGTTATGTGCTGATGATACTGTTATGTCTACATGTAACATTCCTTTTAAGACTGTTAAGGGGCATGTGAGAATTTTGGGTGTGAATATTGGGGTAGATGAGCGGGAGGCGAGGGACTTCACTTGGACAGGGGTGATTAATAAAATAAAGACGACTCTGAATTACTGGAAACAAAGGAAATTAAAATTGAGGGGGAAAGTGGTTGTGGTGAATGCATTGTTAATGTCAAAATGTGTGTATACCTTAGGGGTTATGGACATGCCTGTATGGGTTCTGAAGGGAATTAATAATATAGTGTCTGATTTCCTGTGGGGTGGGAAGGGGGTGAAGATTGCTCATGATGTAATGATAGTAGATTATGATAGGGGTGGTTTGAGATTAATAGATCTGGAGGTGAAGTTAAAAGCCATGAGGGTTAAGAGAGTACAACGGTTTTTGTATGGGGAGGAGGGTCAGGGGTGGAAGGAGTTTTTCAGGCATTGGTTGCATAGGAGTGGAGGTTGTGGAGATTATGGGTTGTTAATGTGTCTCAAGCCCAGCATGTATGCAGAGGTGCCTGAGTTTTATCAGGAGGTGTTCAGGGCCTGGGCGGAGTTCTTACCACAGGTAAGTTATGAGTGTGACTCTATTGGGGTGATTTTGAATATACCAGTTTTTCTGAACCCAATGCTGAAATCAGAGGGAAAGATGCTGGAGAGTAAGGTAATAATGAAGGCGGGTATGATAAGACTGAGGGACTTTAGGTATGAGGTGGTGCCAGGGTTCCTGCCTGAGCAGGCGATCGTAGATACTGTCTGGGGTGTAGATGAGGATGTCAGGAAAGGGATGGTGTTGAGAATGTATGATAGGATAAAGGAGTGTATTCCAGGGGAGTGGGTGAGGCTGTTGGACAATCATTTGAGTAATGGAGTCTTAGAGACCTTGCCTGAGATGCAGGTGAAATGTGGGGAGAATATGCAAGCCTTATCGTCTACCCAGGTGAGGGCCTTATACTGGGCGCTTATTACCAGGAAGGTCAGGGCGCCTGCATCGGAGAAAGTGTGGAGGCAAGTTTTTCCAGGGATGGAAGTTGAGAGGTTGTGGAAAAACATGGTAGTGAGGCTCAATAGTATTGAATGTACCCATTTTGATTTTATGTTGAGGCACAACCGTGTTTTTACCAAGGTGGTGTTTACATCAGGTAGACAGGTCAGTGTCTCGTGTGGGTGATGTATGCACAGATAAAGATGAAAATCTGATGCACATGATGTTTGAATGTGTTGATGTAGCTGGGTTCTATGTGAGGTTGAGGGATATGTTAGAAAGGTACTGGGGAGAAGAGTTAATAGGCGGGGTTGATTGGAGGTGTTTGGTATTGTTTGGAGTGGGTCAGCATGTGAGGGGGGTGAATATTGTATTATTGAATTTTTTGCTGTCACATGCAAGGTATGCAGTATATATAAGGAGGAACTTGGCAAGGTTTGAGGGAAAGAGGGTGACAGTGTGGAAGGTGTTTGAAGGTTTGATAAGGAAGGATGTAGGATTGATGTATAGGTCTAAGCAGGAGGATTTTGAGAGGGTGTTTATGAAGGATTGTGGACTTATTGCTGTGGGGGAGGATGGTGGTTTGGTCTATGGGTTTTGATGTGTAACATTTTTGGAGATATCAGTACAAATTTGAAAGAATTGTTTTGAGAATGTCTTAGTTGCTAAGGAGGTGGTTTGAAACTCTCTATTCTTGTGGAATGTGGTTGAGCAAAGTATTGTATGCAATGGTAGTATAATTTGAGTTTTGGTATTTGAATTTCTCTATTTTTGATTTGATAGGGGGTGAATTGTTTGCCTGCCAATGTCAAGTATTGTGTTGATTAAAATGGTTTGTGTATATTACATTTGTATATCATGTAAAATAAGAATTTTTTATAATAAAAAAAAATATTTAAAAAAGGACGCCTGATCTCGTCTGATCTCGGAAGCTAAGCAGGGTCGGGCCTGGTTAGTACTTGGATGGGAGACCGCCTGGGAATACCAGGTGCTGTAAGCTTTTTGTCAACTCTTTGTCCGTTTTTTCCCACAAGGCTGAAATCTAGGATTTCTAGGATTAGAGAAGAGTACTCAAAGGAGAACATATCTTAGACAGATTGAAAATGTAAAGGGTGAAGTAGTAGATGATTATGTAGAGATTTTAGAGACGGTACAGAATTTTTATAGGGACTTATTTAAGAAAGGGGAGGTGGATGAGGGGTGTGTACATGAGATTTTAGATAGTGTGGAGGTGAAAATTAATGTAGAGGATAAGTTGATGTGTGATGGGACGATTACAGTAAATGAAGTTATAGATGCGATTAAGGATTTACAGGTGAATAAGAGCCCTGGTGTAGATGGGATCATTGCAGAGTTTTATAAAATGTATGAAAGTCTTTTAGCACCTATTTTATTGGAGGTTTACCACTATATGGAGGAGAATGACTGTGTTTCAGAATCGATGGTGACAGGGATGATAACTATTTTATATAAAAATAAAGGGAGTAAGGTAAAATTGGAAAATTATAGGCCTATTAGTTTATTGAATGTGGATTACAAGATTTTAGCCAAAATGTTAGCGAATAGGATGAAGAGAGTTTTACATGATATTATTGCACCAACACAGAATTATAATGTTCCTGGGAGGGACATAGCTGACACAATTAATACAATTAGAGACGTGATACACAAAATGAATGGGGATAAGATGGGGGGTATTGTGTTAAGCATAGATTCAAATAAGGCTTTTGATAGGGTAGAACATGATTTTCTGTTTAGGGTTTTGGAAAGATTTGGCTTTGGTAATAAAATAATAGGGTGGATTAGATTATTATATAGAAATGCAAAAAGTAGGGTGAAATGCAATGGGATTTTAACTGACGCTTTTACTATTGAGAGATCGGTAAGACAGGGATGTCCTTTATCAGCTTTATTGTATGTTTTATCAGTTGAACCTTTAGCGGCTTTTCTTAAGAAGGATAATTTTATTAATTGTGTCCAGACTCCACAGGGGGGTTTTAGTTTGATTCACCAATATGCAGATGACACAACTATAACAGTTAGAGATGAGGACAGTGTAAAAAGGGTAATAGAAGGTTTTAAAATATATGGAAGAGCATCAGGGGCTAAAGTTAATATGGAAAAGTCTGTTGTAATGTATATTGGGAAGGTTAATGAGGGGAATTTTTCTTTTAAAGAGGTCAAAGATTATTTTAAGGTGTTAGGAGTGTTTTTAGGGGTAAAAGAAAAGGAAGCTAGGGATTTGACATGGAGTGGTGTGATAAATAAAGTTAGGAAGGTTGTAAATATGTGGAAAGGAAGGTGTCTAAAATTAAAGGGGAAGGTTATTGTTATAAATTCATTACTGATGTCAATTTTTGTTCACGTCATGAATGTTTTAGACGTGCCAGAATGGGTTTTATCCGAAATTAATAAGATTTTAGTTGATTTTTTATGGGATGGGAAGGGGGCGAAAATTGCTTTTAAAACTTTGATTGCAGGTTATGAGGAGGGGGGTTTGAAGTTAGTGGATCTAAAGGTGAGGAGAATAGCGATAAGAGTGAAAATGGTTCGGAAGTATTTATATGGGGAATTAGATTACGGGTGGAAAAAGTTTTTTACCGAGTATTTGCAGGAGGTTGGGAGGATCGGGGATAATGGTTTATTAATGTGTGTAAAACAGGAAATGTTGGGAAACATACCTTTGTTTTACAAGGAAGTTTTTGAGGCTTGGGGGCAGTTTTTACCACACATTTCTTATGATTGTAACATTTTGGAAAATATTTTAAATCAGCCAATATTTTTGAATCCTAAGATCAAGTATAATAATACAATGTTGTTTTGTAAATATTTTATGAGGGCTGGGATGAGACAGATTTGTGATATTTTATATGAAGTTATTCCAGGGTTTCTTCCTGTACAGGCTATTTATGACAATATTGTTGAGGTGGAGGATGAAATAAGCAAAACTACTGTAGGAAATATGTATAAAAAAATTGTGGGGTGTATTCCTGAGGAGTAGGTGTTTTTAATAAATACAGAGGTGGTTAAGAGAGCTGGGGGTTTACCGGTTTTATTTTATGAAAGTAATGGAGTGAAAAATGATTTGTCAGGTTTGAAAGTTAAAACAGTATATAGTAAATGTATTTTGCAGGAGATAAAAGTTCCTGCCTCGGAGAAAGTGTGGTTGAAGGTTTTTGTGGATTTGGATGTGAAATCAATATGGAAGAATGTTAATGTAAAATGTAATTCAATAGAATGTGAAGATAATGATTTTAAATAAACCTCTTGTAAAAAGAGAACCTGGAAGGAGACACAGGAAAGGTACTGAAACACCCCTTTTCTTCCCCATATCCCTTAACCTGTAGTGACGCCCAGCCCGTGAACGGGACCGTTATCATCATCTGACACTAATTAGCATAACGCAACGGACACAAATCTTCCTAGAAAATATTCCTATTCATGAATATCACAAGTGAAATATATTGGAACACAGCTTAGCCTTTTGTTAATCACCCTGTCATCTCAGATTTTCAAAATATGCTTTACAGCCAACGCTAGACAAGCATTTGTGTAAGTTTATCATAGCCTAGCATAGCATTATGCCTTGCTAGCAGCAGGCAAACTTGTCACGGAAATCAGAAAAGCAATGAAATTAAGTCGTTTACCTTTGATGAACTTCGGATGTTTTCACTCACGAGACTCCCAGGTAGACAGCCAAAGTTCATTTTTTCCCAAAATATTATTTTTGTAGGCGAAATAGTTCCGTATGTTCTTCACGTTTGGCTGAGAAATCGCCCGGAAATTGCGGTCACCACAACGCCCAAAAATATTCCAAATTAGCTCCATAATATCGACAGAAACATGGCAAACGTTGTTTAGAATCCACCCTCAATGTGTTTTTCTAATATCTATTCGATAATATATCAGTCGGGACAATTCGTTTTTCACTCTGACCGATTGGAGTAATGGCTACCTCTGTATTTTACGCGAGAATCTCTCTCGGAGCCACCATGTGACCACTTACGCAATGTGGCTGCCTACGGCTATTCTTCAACAAATGCGTAAAACTATGTCACAATGCTGAAGACACCTTGGGGAATACGTAGAAAGCGTAAGCTCGTTGATGTTACATTCACAGCTGAATAGGGAGTCATTGGAACGCAGCACTTTAAAACCTGGGCCACTTCCAGATTGGATTTTTCTCAGGCTTTCGCCTGCAACATCAGTTCTGTTATACTCACAGACAATATCTTTACAGTTTTGGAAACGTCAGTGTTTTCTATCCAAAGCTGTCAATTATGTGCATATTCTAGCATCTTTTCCTGACAAAATATCCCGTTTAAAACGGGAACGTTTTTTTTTCTCCAAAAATTAAAATACTGCCCCCTAACTCAAAGGTTAATGCCCTTACATTAACTGATACTACTGTAAAAAGGGCCATACAAAGGAAGGAACTAAACAAGATCACCCAGGGTCTCAATGCAGTCTGTCAGACAGGAGCCACCCCCATCCCAAAGTCATTCACCCCTTCCAGGTAACTGTTTGGCAGGGCTGGAAAAGGAGTCCACACAGGTTTGTACCTGTCCACAGACCTGCGATGCTTGCACAGGACTGGAAGAGTGGTCTCCCCCGGACAGTACCTGTGCATAGTCCATTGAAGCCTCCTCAGGATTGGTGTCCGTCTCCGAGGTGCCTGTCCCAGGAAGCGCAGGAACCAAACAGAACCCCTGGACCTGATCCCCAGACCCCCCCATCAAGGCTTCATAGACCGCCAGTGCAAGAAACTTCAAAACAACTGGATCCTGGGTCTCAGCCCCCACATCTGACCCTTCATCCCCGGTATCAGGGTTCAGGACTGTAACCCGGTTGGAGATGGACACCAATGGCCTCCTATGCTTTCCACCACAACCCGGTCAGTGACCCTCCTCTTCTTCCTTTTCCCCTTGTATTATTATTATTTTAATTTTTTAAAGTAAAATGGCGGGAAACGGGGACCCCATTGAAGGGCGCTTCGCCCTTTTTCAGTTTGAATGTTTCTTTCCTTCACTATGTGCACGCTCCAGGAAAGCTCGAGCCTTCTGCTCCTGCAGCTCCCTGAGCTGCGCCTTCAGGGCTGTGGTTCTCTCCCAGTCAATCGACCCGCCGAGGTTGCCTGCCTCGTACTCGAGTTCGAGCAACCTTTGGATATGATCCACCTCCCTCCTTTCCTCCCTTTGTTTCCTCTTACTATATCCTATAATAAAGGCCCTAATCCTCACCTTTACTAAATCCCACCATTCTAACACCCCCTCACACATGGGCCGGAGGCCTTCAAGCCCCCGAAACACCCCTGTAACGGCATTAACAAAAACTTGCTCATCCAGTAAATCCCGATCTAATTTCCAGTACCCCCTACCGAAGAGGCAGACTGGCAACCCCACCTGCAGGAGCACCCCGTCATGATCCGAAAAGAAGACAGGCAACAGCCGCCCAGACAACTGACCCAAAGACCTAGATACAAAAATATAGTCGAGCCTCCGCGCAACCCCCCTGGAGTTGCGCCATGTGGGACCGACCATTACCGGAGTAGAGTGCAGGCCACCATCAACCAGACCATGGCAAGCCATTAGCCCGGTGATGGCACCTGCACTGCTGTCTCCCCCTATCCCTAAATCTATATTAAAATCACCTCCTATCACTAAGTGCCTATTTGTGACACACAGGGGCGCCAGACAGTCCACCATCTCCCTCCTGTCTGCCGCCACCTGTGGCCCATATACCACCACTAACCTATACCTAGCTATTCCTATACAGTGACATCTATCCCCAAAACTCTACCCTGCATTACAACAAAAGTGCCCTCTACCTTAACCTCCCTATTCCCAAACAAAATCCCTACCCCTGTAGAGTGCACCCCTCCTATGCCCCAAAGTGATCCCCTTATCCCACTCCCCTAAATCTACACACATCCCCTCCATCCCTCAGGTGAACCTCCTGCAAAAAACAAACGTCAAAACCCACCCCTTCCAAAAAATTAAAAACCACCCTCCTCTTAATAAAATCCCTCAACCCCTTACATTTAAACTAAACAATTTAATAAACAAAACCATTTAATAATTAATAACAAAAAAAAACCCTCAACAAATAAACCCCAAAAGAAAGAAAAACAGGAGACTCACCCGATGCTCCCCTGGTCCATCTCCACCGGCAGGGACGTCTCCACCTCACCTGACGCCCCCCCGTCCTCCTCCATTCCTCCAACCCAGGATGCAGGCAGTGTGTTAGGCCGAGTGCCCTGCATCCTGGGTTCCTCCCCACCCTCCACCCCCCTCCCTGTCTGCCTCGGGGCTGAGTGTAGGGGACCCCAGCTCCTCAAACAGGAGTTGGGATCCCCCTCCGACAAACAGCCCCTGACCCCTCCCGGGAGTCACCCAAAAAAGGCCGAGAAGCGATAACCCACAAATGGAACCCTGCAACCGCCGGGCCCCCGGGGTCTCGACAGACCTCAGCGGGTGGGTTGGCAAGAGCCGGCTCCTCCAATCCCACCCAGCCACCCCCACCCAGCCACCCCCGGCTACAGACCACCCAGCAGGTGTGTTTTACAGACAGGCAGGTGTTTTCAAAAAGTCGCTAATGCATCTTTAAGTCACTATCCTGGCCCATCTATGTCAATTTCTCTTGAAACAAGATACCGGGCTCTGCAAGAAGCAAAGCCGCTCCAAAAATACGTTGAACTCGTAAGTGTTCCTCTCCACGGAAGTCTTTAGTAAAAGGCGAAAGGCTTGTGCGTAATGAAGAGAAACCAGAGTCATATGGAAGTCAGAGGTCGGGGCCCGAGACACACTCTGTGCACTGTAGGCCGGGGTCCCGCGGGTGCTCCCGGAACCCACTCTTCCAAGTTTTCGAGGCCTGTGGATGAAAAGAAGGTCACAGGTCAGAGACACAGAGACACAGAGACACAGAGACACAGAGAGAGAGAGAGAGAGAGAGAGAGAGAGAGAGAGAGAGAGAGAGAGAGAGAGACACACACACACACACACACACACACACTATCCTGGCCCAATTTTTTTTTTTTTTATCCTGGCCCAATTTTTTTTTTTTTTTTTTTTTTTTTTTTTTTTTTTTTAAGTAAAAGGGCGGGAAACTGGGGGCCCCATTGAAAGGCGCTTCGCCCTTTTTTCAGTTTGAATGTTTCTTTCTTCTCTTCTTCTTCTGCTAGCTAGCAGCTAAGCTAAGCTAAGCTAGCTGTTTACATAGCTTTGTGAATGAGTATTTTTCCCTTGACAACAGGAGAAAAGTGTTGCACCGTTCCCGGAGGTACTGCAATACCGGGTCGATGCGTGGAGCGGACGGAGCAAGCCCCATTTCCGACTCCCTGTTCGAAAAATCCATTTAATATGTAGTCCCCGATGGGGGACGTATCAGATATTAAACTGATAAGAATTTTTTTTTTTTTTTTTTTTTTAAAAAAATAATTTATTATCATCAAATACCATTCATACTTTTACAAAATCATAATTATCATTCAAATGGAACCCTGCAATTTTCAATTTACAAACAAAACCAAAAAACGGGTGGGGGGAGCATCGTCCTCCTCCCTCCCCGTCATACCTAACCCAATACCTAACCCTTCCCTATCTCCCTTCCCTAATCTATCCCCTTACAAACCTCACTTCTAACACTCCCAGCCCTAAACCCCCTTCCACCTCTCCCGTGCCGCATGCTCCCCCACTTTATCTCCTCCCTCTTCATCCTCCCCCTCTCATCACCTTCCACCCTCCCAACTATCCCTTCCACCCCCAATCTCTCCCTGTCTTAACTAAATTCTGCCTGGCTTCCCACAGCCCCCGTTTAAAGAGACTCATGAGAAGCCAGAGCAGAAACCTGTCCCTTTCAGACACACCCCCTCGCTCTCCCTACACCTCTCTCTAACCTAGCCCAAGTCACCAAAAAGTCGCTCCTAACCAAACCTAGCAGCACCCGTGCCCTAGCCCAGACTAGTCCGGCAAAGGCACAGTCCCAGAAGGCATGGCGCACAGTCTCCTCCCTGCCACAAGCAGATCTTGGACAGGTGGAGGATCGCGACAAACTATGCCGGTACATGATGGAACGGACCGGCAAGCACTTATGGAGGCTCAACCAATTCAGGTCCTTGAGCCTGTTGTCCAGGCCCCGCGCCTGCACTCCCTCCCAGACCACTGACGAGATGCCCGCACAGGTGCAGGACTCCCTGCCTGCCTGACCTCCTCGTACAGGTGCCTGTGGTCTAAACCTACTCGGGCAACTTCAACCTCGGGGTGCGCACGCAGCCAGCCGTTTTGGCCGCATGGCCAAAGTGCCACGGCAGCTGTTCCGCCCGAGGACCCGCGTTAGACCACACCATTACGCTTCTCGCCTGATTTCAGAAGAACACCCGCAGGAGGTAACCGGACGGGTGTATAACTGGCTGAGCTAGCTCCGTCAAAGAAAGAAACAAAAATTGCGTCCAGCTTGAGGGGGAGATGTGGTATTTTTCCCTTCCCCGATGGGACAGAGCATTGCGTCCTGGCGACCCACTCGTACCTGCCACCCCACATGAACTGAAACACAAGCCTCACTAGAGACCTTCTCAGACAAGCCGGCAATGGGTAGATGTACGCCAAGTACAAAAGAGATGGCAATACATCCACCTTTAGGACCAGGACCTTACCTATAAAAGACAAAGACCTTCACCACATTGCTAGCTTCCTCTGAACCACTGCAAAACCCATGTTCCAGTTCATTTTCGCTGAGCCGGAGGTCTCAAAATGGACCCCGAGAATCCTCCCCCCTCACAGAGAGATCCCCCCCCGGGCACATCCGTCCCAGCCCGCGCCATCTTCCGAAAACCTGTTAACGGAAGACTTTGCATGCTGCCCCAGAACTTTCCCCCTCCTCTTGATCCTCCCCAGGAGAAAATGATGGCCTTGAGACCTTTCAGGCACGAGTCCTTGCCTTCCACAAGGAAGTCTCTCCCTGTCTTAACTAATTTCTGCCTGGCTTCCTAACAGTCCCCCCTTTAAAAGAGACTCATAGAAGCCAGAGCAGAAACCTTTTTTTTTACCCCCTATATATGCAATACCATTCATACTCCCTTAGCCCATACTCTAAATTTTCTATTTTCCCCTCCCTGTCTGTAAAAACAAACCTCAGGGCCCTTTTCCCAAACTCTAACCAATACCTACCCCCAAGTCAATCCCCTTCCACCCTCCCGTCATCGCCCCCACTTTATCTCCCCCTCCTCAGCTCCCCTCACATCACCTTCCACCCTCCTAGCCCACCCCCAATCTCCTGTCAAAGGCACAGTCCCTGCCTGGCATGGCGCACAGTCTCCCCCGTTTGCCATGAGAAGCAGATCTTGGACAGGTGGAGGATCCGTCCCAACTCTATGCCGGTACATGATGGAACGTCACCGGCAAGCACTTATGGAGGCTCAACCAATTCAGGTCCTGAGCCTGTTGTCCAGGACCAGTCCGCCTGCACTCCCTCCCAGACCATGGCGCACAGTCTCCTCCCGCCACAAGCAGGACTCCCTGCCTGCCTGACCTCCTCAACAGGTGCCTGTGGTCATGAACCTACACCGGCAACTTCAACCTGGGGTGCGCATTCAGGCCCTTGGCCGCATGGCCAAAGTGCCACGGCAGCTGTTCCGCCCAGGACCACGACCACGAGACGCCGATACGAGAAGAACAGGCAGGTCTGCCTGACCTCTACAGGTGCCTGTGGTCTAAACCTACTCGGGCAACTTCAACCTCGGGGAAGAACACTTGGCCGCATGGCCAAAGTGCCACGGCAGCTGTTCCGCCCGAGGACCCGGTTAGACCACACCATTACGCTTCTCGCCTGTACGAGAAGAACACCCGCAGGAGGTAACCGGACGGGGTGTAGAACTGGAGACAGCTCCTCAACAAGAAAGAAACAAAAATTGTGTCCAGCTTGAGGGGGAGATGTGGTACCCCCCTACCTCCCTCCCCGATGGGACAGAGCATGCGCGCCCTGGCGACCCACTCGTACCTGCCACCCCACATGAACTGAAACACAAGCTCACTAGACCTTCTCAGACAAGCCGGCAATGGGTAGATGTACGCCAAGTACAAAAGAGATGGCAATACATCCACCTTTAGGACCAGGACCTTACCTATAAAAGACAAAGACCTAGCCTTCCACATTGCTAGCTTTCTGAACCACCATGTTCCACGCTGTCTCAAAATGGACCCCATGTTTTCTCAGACAAAATGAGCCCGTACTGCGTCATCTTAACACGCAGCCCACCGCTCCCAGGGATCAACAAGCCCTCCACCCCTGTGTCTGCCCTAATGGCAGCCCCCAGAGGCTCCATGTACAGAACGAAGAGGAGAGCCGAGAGTGGGCATCCCTGCCTGACCCCAGACGCGAGGTCAAAAACGTCACCTAAGTGACTATTTACACTTACTCGGCACCCCGCTCCGACATATAATGTACGGATCCATCCTATGTACTTCTCCCCAAATCCTAATCTACCTAACACCCTGAATAGAAAGGATCTATTCACGCGATCAAAGGCTTTCGCCTGATCTAGCGCTGCTACCATTAAAGGCAGCCCTCTCTTCAACCCAGGCGATGGAGTCCCTGATCAACTGTAGGTTCCATCGAATAGAGCGACCCTCAACCCCACACGTCTGATCCTCATGAACGACGTAGGGAAGGGCTGTGCGCAACCGATCCGCTAAAACCTTTGCAAGAATCTTGTAATCTACGCACAGCATGGTCAACGGCCGCCAGTTGCCAAGGTCAGTTACTTCCCCCTTCTTATAAAGAAGTGACAGCACACCAACAGCCATTGATCCCCCCGGGACCCCAGTCTCAAGGATGGCCTTCAAGACTTCGAGGACCACTGGTCCAAGTATACCCCAAAACTTGAGGTAAAACTCAGCCGGCAGCCCATCCATCCCAGGCACCTTCCCTTTTCCCATCCTCCTAAGAGCGCTCTCAACCTCTTCTAGTGAGATCTGGGCCTCCATCACGTCTCTAATGTCCTCCGCAAACCGCCGGGACAAGTGTTCTAAAAACACATTTCCCTGCTCTACATCTATTTCCCTTTCCTTAAATAAACTTCGGAAATGATCAGTTGTCACCCTGACCATTTCCTCTGGTTTACTTACTACACTACCATCTTCTTTTCTAACGCCATGCATTACCTTCCTGCTCTGCCTGGCCCTAACCGACTTAAAGAACATAGCGGAACAAGTCTCATTATGTTCTAGAAAGCCATTATGCGCACGCTCCAGGAAAGCTCGAGCCTTCTGCTCCTGCAGCTCCCTGAGCTGCGCCTTTAGGGCTGCGAATCTCTCCCAGTCAATTGACCCGCCGAGGTTGCCTGCCTCGTACTCAAGTTCAACTAACCTTTGGATACGATCCACCTCCCTCCTTTCCTCCCTTTTTTTCCTTTTACAATATCCTATTATAAAAGCCCTAATTCTCACCTTCACTAAATCCCACCACTCTAACACCCCTCGCACATGGACCGGAGGCCTTCAAGCCTCCGAAAGAAACAAAAAAATGCATCAACGAAAGCCTGCTCCTCCAGTATATCCCGATCTAGCTTCCACCCCCTACCGAAGAGGCAGACTGGCGACCCCACCTGCAGGAACACCCCGTCGTGATCCGTGAAGAACACAGGCAACAGGCGCCCAGACAACTGACCCAAAGACCTGGATACAAAAATGTAGTCGAGCCTCCGCGCAACCCCCTGGAGTTGCGCCATGTAGGACCGACCATTGCCGGAGTAGTATGCAGGCCACCATCAACCAGACCATGGCAAGCCATTAGCCCGGTGATTGCGCCTGCACTACTATCACCACCTACCCCTAAATCTATATTAAAATCCCCTCCTATCACTAAGTGCCTATTTGTGACACACAGGGGCGCCAGACAGTCCACCATCTCCCTCCTGTCTGCCGCCACCTGTGGCCCATACACCCCAATTAACCTATACCTAGCTTCTCTATACACTACATCTATCCCCATTACTCTACCCTGCATTATAACAAAAGTGCTCTCTACCTTAACTTCCCTATTCCCACACAAAATTCCTACTCCTGTTGAGTGCACCCCTCCTATGCCCCAAAAAGATTTCCCTTTATCCCACTCCCTCCTAAATCTACATACATCCCCACCATCCCTCAGGTGAACCTCCTGTAAAAAACAAAAATCAAACCCCACACCCTCTAAAAAATTAAAAACCGCCCTCCTTTTAATAAAATCCCTCAACCCCCTTACATTTAAACTAAACAATTTAACAGAAATACTCATTTTTAATTAAAACAAACAATCAAAAACCCTCAAAAAAACCCAAAAACCCAAAAAAAACAGGAGACTCACCCGATGCTCCCCTGGTCCATCTCCACCGGCAGGGACGTCCTCCTCCTCCTGACGCCCCCCCCCCGTCCTCCTCCATCCCTCCAACCCAGGATGCAGGCAGTGTGTTAGGCCTATTGTGTGTGCCCTGCATCCTGGGTTCCCCCCACCCTCCACCCCCCTCCCCCCCCCTGTTGCTGCCTCGGGGCTGAGTGCAGGGGATCCCACCTCCTCAAACAGGAGTTGAGATCCCTCTAACAAACAGCCCACAGACCCCCCCTCCGGAGTCCCCTCCCCAAATTTTGAGGGGCTGAGGCAAACAGGGAGGCCAATGAAACCCCCCCCCCCCCCGCTGATCTCTTAGCCCCCCCCCCCCCTCCCCCTCCCCCCCCCCCCCTCCCTCTCCTCCCCCGACTTCCCCCTTCTTCCTTTCTTCTTTTTGGTGAAGGAGGTAGCGGGGAGACACAATGTCCCTTCCCCGCTAACTCCTCCACCACCATTTCTCCTCATCTCTCACTCAGGAAGTCCGACAGGCTGTCCCCCCCCACTCCCCCCCCCCCCCCCCCCCCCCCCCCCCCCTCCCCCACCACCCCCCCCCTTCCCAGGTCCTGTCCACCAGGTTCCCCTCCTCCCCTCCTCTTTCCCCACTCACCCCCCCCCTCTCCCGCTCCTTCCCTTTTTTCCCCTTCCTCTCCTTCTCCTTCTTCTTCCTTCTCCCTTCCTTCTCTTCTTTTTCTTCTTTCTTTCCTCTCTTCTTCTCTTCCTTCTTCTTTTCCTTCTCCCCTTTTTCCCCTGCCATTTTGCCCTTCCTTCCTTCCCCCTCCCCCCTTCCCCCCCCCCCGCCCCCTGCTCCCCCCCAGCTGCAGACGTATGACCTGCTGACGAGCCGGGCAATCACGCCACAGGGTGCTGAGTGGAGCCACACCCGTGGCAAGCCTTGGGCTCGTCACCTCCTTGGCCTCGTGCTCCCCAGATCCACAAAATCTGACACTTTCTGGTGCTGCACGAGGCCAGGATATGTCCATAGGCCATACAGCGCCTGCAAATGGGGGGCTGACGGCATAGTACAATGTCCCCTGTCAGCCCCCAGGGAGAACATCGGAGGGGGGATGGTAGCCATCCCACCTTCGGGTCCTCCCTGAGGACGCCTGGAACCCTCTTCTCCCGTTCCAGAAACCCAAAATTGTCCATATAGGGAGTCCCTGAGGTGCCTTGTCCTGGTGAGACATTGTTCTGGCCAGGCTGGTCATATCTCCCCAGAAAGGCTTCTCACCTCCTCTTCCTTACAACATGCGGGTTCCCTACATGTTACGGTCACCACCCTAAAATTGTTCTTGCCAGGCTTTTCACCTCCATAATGGCACAGGGGTCCTTTCTTCTTCTTTTCTTCTTCAGAAAAAAAAACACTTCTTCATCATGTTTGTTCTCTTCATGTGTAAACCTCAGTCAACTTGATCTGAGCCAAAATCAAACATAACCCCAAATGGAACCCTCCAAATGGGTTCCCCCCCTGGCAGACAAAAACATCCGGGTCACCCTCAATCCCACCCAGCCCAGCCACCCCCCCCATCAGCCATGGTTTCCAGACAAGGTGTTTTTCCCAAAAAAGGGCTAATCCATCTTTTCTCTTTCCTGAAATGAAAATCTATGTCAATTTTGCCTTGAAACAAGATACCCTCTGGGCTCTGACCAAGAAGCAAAGCCGCTCCAAAATACGTTGAAAAAAGTGTTCCTCTCCACGGAAGTCTTTAGTAAAAGGCGAAAGGCTTGTGCGTAATGAAAGAAACCAGAGTCATATGGAAGTCAGAGGTCGGGGGCCCGAGACACACTCTGTGCACTGTAGGCCTCTTGGCCCAGCGGGTGCTCCCGGAACCCACTCTTCCAAGTTTTCGAGGCCTGTGGATGAAAGGTCACAGACACACAGAGAGACACAAGAAGCATAACCCACAAATGGAACCAGAGAGAGAGAGACCTCAGAGAGGGTGGGTTGGCAAGAGCCGGCTCACATCCCACACACACACCCACACACACACACACACCGTTTCCTGGCTTTTTTTTTTTTTTTTTTTTTTTTTTTTTTTAAAAAAGGCGGGAAACTTTAAGTCACTATCCTGGCCCATCTATGTCCCTTTTTCAGTTTGAATGTTTCTTTCCTTCTCTTTCTTCTTCGGGCTAGCTAGCTAAGCTAAGCTAAGCTAAGCTAAGCTAGCTGTTTACATAGCTTTGTGAATGAGTATTTTTCCCTTGACAGTCAGGAGAAAAGTGTTGCACCGTTCCCGGAGGTACTGCAATACCAGAGGTGGAAGTCAGAGGTGGAGCGAGACGGAGCAAGCCCCATTTCCGACTCCCTGTGTTCGAAAAATCCATTTAATATGTAGTCCCCTGTGGATGGGGACAGAGAGACATCAGATATTAAACTGATAAGAACAGAGAGAACACACACACACACACACACACACACACACACACACACACAAAAATTTTTTTTTTTTTTTTTTAAGTAAAAGGGCGGGAAACTGGGGGCCCCATTGAAAGGCGCTTCGCCCTTTTTTCAGTTTGAATGTTTCTTTCCTTCTCTTCTTCTGCTAGCTAGCTAGCTAATAAGCTAAGCTAAGCTAAGCTAGCTGTTTACATAGCTTTGTGAATGAGTTTGAATTTTTCCCTTGACAACAGGAGAAAAGTGTTGCACCGTTCCCGGAGGTACTGCAAAACCAAATGCAGGGAGCAAGCCCCATTTCCGACTCCCTGTTCGAAAAATCCATTTAATATGTAGTCCCCGATGGGGGACGTATCAGATATTAAACTGATAAGAACAGATTTTTTTTTTTTTTTTTTTTTTTTTTTTTACAAAAAAAAATCAATTCCATTCATTTTTCCAAAAATCATACTTTTTTCAAAATCATTCATTCTAATTCAAACAAAAAACAACCCAAACAAAAACAAACCTCAGGGGAGCATCGTCCCCCCGTCATACCTCCCAAACCTAACCCTTCCCTATCTCCCTTCCCTAATCTATCCCCTTACAAAAACCCTCACCCAGCCCTAAACCCCCCTTCCACCTCTCCCGTGCCGCATGCTGCCCCCACTTCCTCTCCTCCCTCTTCATCCTCCCCCTCACATCTCCTTCCACCCTCCTCACTATCCCCTCCACCCCCAATCTCTCCCTGTCTTAACTAAATTCTGCCTGGCTTCCCACAGCCCCCGTTTAAAGAGACTCATGAGAAGCCAGAGCAGAAACCTATCCCTATCTGTTCCCCTCGCTCTCCCTACACCTCTCTCTAACCTAGCCCACGTCACAACAAAATCCCCCTTACCATACCTATCAACACCCGTGCCCTAGCCCATACCACTCCGGCAAAGGCACAGTCCCAAAAGGCATGGCGCACAGTCTCCTCCCTGCCACAAGCAGATCTTGGGCAGGTGGGGGATCGCGCCAAGCTATGCCGGTACATGATGGAACGTACCGGCAAGCACTTGTGGAGGCTCAACCAATTCAGGTCCTTGAGCCTGTTGTCCAGGCCCCGCACCTGCACTCCCTCCCAGACCACTTCCGAGATGCCCGCTACAGGTGCTGGTCTCCCTGCCTGCCTGACCTCCTCGTACAGGTGCCTGTGATCTAAGCCTACTCGGGCAACTTCAACCTCGGGATGCGCACGCAGCCACTTGGCCGCATGGCCAAAGTGCCACGGCAGCTGTTCCGCCCGAGGACCCGTGTTAGACCACACCATTACGCTTCTCGCTTGGTACGAGAAGAACACCCGCAGGAGGTAACCGGACGGGTGTATCACCGGATGAGCCAGTTCTGTCAACACGAAGGACACAAATATTGTGTCCAGCTTGAGGGGGATGTTTGGTACCCCCCTACCTCCCTCCCCGATGGGACAGAGCATGCGTGCCCTGGCGACCCACTCGTACCTGCCACCCCACATGAACTGAAACACCAGTCTCACTAGAGGCCTCCTCAGGCATGCTGGCAATGGGTAGATGTATGCCAAATACAGCAGAGATGGCAATACATCCACCTTTAGGACCAGGACCTTACCTATAAAAGACAAAGACCTAGCCTTCCACATTGCTAGCTTCCTCTGTACCACTGCGATACCCATGTTCCAGTTCAGCGTCGCTGAGCCGGAAGTCTCAAAATGGACCCCGAGAATCCTCAGGGCCCCCTCACAGAGAGATAACCCCCCGGGCACATCCGTCCTACCGCGCCATCTTCCGAAAAACTTAACGGAAGACTTTGCATGGTTCAGAACTGCCCCCGACGCTCGGGTGAAATCCCCAATGATGGCAAGGGACCTTGTCAGGCACGAGTCCTTGCACAGCAGCAAGGAAGTGTCGTCGGCGTACTGCGTCATCTTAACACGCAGCCCACCGCTTCCAGGGATCAACAAGCCCTCCACCCCCGTGTCTGCCCTAATGGCAGCCCCCAGAGGCTCCATGTACAGAACAAAGAGGAGTGCCGAGAGCGGGCATCCCTGCCTGACCCCAGACGAGAGGTCAAAAACGTCACCCAAGTGACCGTTTACGCTAACTCGACACCCCGCTCCGACATATAAAGTACGGATCCATCCTATATACTTCTCCCCAAAACCTAATCTACCTAACACCCTGAATAGAAAGGATCTATTCACGCGATCAAAGGCTTTCGCCTGATCTAGCGCTGCTACCATTAAAGGCAGCCCTCTATCTTCAACCCAGGCGATGGAGTCCCTGATCAACTGTAGGTTCCATCTAATAGAGCGTCCCTCTACCCCGCACGTCTGATCCTCATGGACGACGTAGGGAAGGGCTGTGCGCAACCGATCCGCTAAGACCTTTGCAAGCAACTTGTAGTCTACACACAGCATGGTCAATGGCCGCCAGTTGCCAAGGTCGGTTGCGTCCCCCTTCTTGTACAGAAGTGACAGCACACCAACAGCCATTGATCCCCCTGGGACCCCTGTCTCAAGGATGGCCTTCAAGACTTCGAGTACCACCGGTCCAAGTATACCCCAAAACTTGAGGTAAAACTCGGCCGGTAGACCATCCATCCCAGGCACCTTCCCTTTACCCATCCTCCTGAGGGCGCTCTCAACCTCTTCGAGGGAGATCTGGGCCTCCATCACATCTCTAATGTCCTCCGGCAGCCGCCGGGACAAGTGTTCTAAAAACACATTTCCCTGCTCTACATCTATTTCCCTTTCCTTAAATAAACCTCGGAAATGATCAGTTGTTACCCTGACCATCTCCTCTGGTTTACTTACTACACTACCATCTTCTTTTCTAACTCCATGCATTACCTTCCTACTCTGCCTGGCCCTAACCGACTTAAAGAACATAGCTGAACAAGTCTCATTATGTTCTAAAAAGCCACTATGTGCACGCTCCAGGAAAGCTCGAGCCTTCTGCTCCTGCAGCTCCCTGAGCTGCGCCTTCAGGGCTGTGGATCTCTCCCAGTCAATCGACCCGCCGAGGTTGCCTGCCTCGTACTCGAGTTCGAGCAACCTTTGGATATGATCCACCTCCCTCCTTTCCTCCCTTTTTTTCCTCTTACCATATCCTATAATAAAGGCCCTAATCCTTACCTTTACTAAATCCCACCACTCTAACACCCCCTCACACAAGGGCCGGAGGCCTTCAAGCCCCCGAAACACCCCTGTGACGGCATTGACAAAGACCTGCTCATCCAGTAAATCCCGATTTAGTTTCCAGTACCCCCTACCGAAGAGGCAGACTGGCGACCCCACCTGCAGGAGCACGCCGTCATGGTCCGAAAAGAAGACAGGCAACAGCCGCCCAGACAACCGACCCAAAGACCTAGATACAAAAATATAGTCGAGCCTCCGCGCAACCCCCCTGGAGTTGCGCCATGTAGGACCGACCATTGCCGGAGTAGTGTGCAGGCCACCATCGACCAGACCATGGCAAGCCATTAGCCCGGTGATGGCGCCTGCACTACTGTCTCCCCCTATCCCTAAATCTATATTAAAATCACCCCCTATCACCAAGTGCCTGTTTGTAACACACAGGGGCGCCAGACAGTCCACCATCTCCCTCCTGTCTGCCGCCACCTGTGGCCCATACACCCCAAATAACCTATATCTAACTCCCTAAACTTGACATCAACCCCCAAAACTCTACCCTGCATTACCACAAAAGTGCCCTCTACTTTCATCTCCCTATTACCAAACAAAATCCCCACTCCCGTTGAATGAACCCCACCTACACCCCAAACTGATTCCCCCTTATCCCACTCCCTCTTAAACCTCACAACATCCCCTCCATCCCTCAGGTGAACCTCCTGTAAAAAACAAACATCAAAACCCACTCCTTCCAAAAAACTAAAAACCGCCCTCCTTTTAACAAAATCCCTTAACCCCTAATTTTAAAAAAAAAAGAAACAGAAATATTCATTTTTTAAAATTAAAAAATCAACAAAACCCCAAAACCCCAAAACCCAAAAAAAAACAGGAGGCTCACCCGATGCTCCCCTGGTCCATCTCCACCGGCAGGGGACGTCCCCCTCCCTCCTGACGCCCCCCCCCGTCCTCCTCCATCCCTCCAACCCAGGATGCAGGCAGGGTGTTAGGGTTTGGAGTGCATCCCCTGCATCCTGGGCTCCCCCCCCACACCCTCCCCTCCCCCCCTCCCTGCTGAGGCTGAGGGGACCCCATCTCCTCACAGGGTTTTGGGAATCTCCCCCCCAGCCAAACAGCCCCTGATCCACCTCCCCCATTTCACCCTCCCTGAAGTGCTGAGGGGCTGAGGCAAACAGGAGGCCATGAAACCCTCCCCCCCCATCCCTCCCCCCCCCCCCCCCCCCCCCCCCCCCTCCCTCTCCTGCCTGTCAAGCTCCCTTCTTCTTCCTTTCTTCTTTTTTTTGGTGTGTAACAGGGTAAGGGGTGGAGGACGGGGAGACACCCCCCTTCCCCGCCAGCCCCTCCACCATTTCCCTCATCTCCTCCACTAGGAAATTAGACAGGCAGTCCCCCCCCCCTCTCCCTCCCCCCCCCCCCCCCCCCCCCCCCCCCCCCCTCCCCCCCTCCCCCCCCCCCCCCCCCCACAGGTCCTCCCACAGCCCCCCCCCCCTCCCCCCCCCCCCTCCCCCCCTTTCCCACCCCCCCCCTTCTCTTCCCTGCCCCTCCTCCCTTCCTTCCCCCTCCTCTCCTTCTTTCCCTCTCCCTTTCTTTCTTCTTCTCTTCTTTCTTCTCTCTTCCTTCTTCTTCTTTTCTTCTTCTTCTTTCTTTTCCCCTGGGCCTTTTTGCCTCTCTCCTGGCCTCCTCCCCCTCCTCTTCTTCCCCCCATCCCCCCCTCCTGCTCCCCCCCAGCTGCTGCAGACGTATGACCTGACCCTGCCTGGCCGGGCCGGGCAATCTCGCGCCAGGTGTGCTGAGTGAGCCACACCCGTGGCAGCCTTCGGCTCGTCACAGTCCTTGGCCTCGTGCTCCCCAGATCCACAAAATCGACACTTTTTGCTAGTGCTGCACGAGGCCAGGATATGTCCATAGGCCATACAGCGCCTGCAAAAGGGGGGCTGACGTGCATAATATAATGTCCCCTGTCAGCCCCCAGGGAGAACATCGCCGGGGATGGAGGTATCCCATCCCCAGTCCCCCTGGATCCTCCCTGAGTAAGGGCCTGAAAACCCTCTCCTCTCCCATTCCAAAACCCAGGGAGTCCCTGAGGAGCCTTCCTGAGGAGGAGACATTATCCATATATCTCCCCAGAAAGGCCCTCACCTCCTCATCCTTCACATGGGGTTGTACATGTTACCGTGACCACCCTGAAATTGTTCTTTGCCAGGCTGGTCACCTCGTAATGGCACAGGGGCCTTCTCCTTCTCCCACCTCTTTGCCTCTTCATCATGACATCATGTTTCTCTCTGTGTGAAAGTCACATCAAAGGCCTCCCTCCATGGGGTTCCCTGGAGGCACATCACATCTTTACCTTCAGTTTCAGGGGCCCCCATCAGCACATGGTCCTCCCAAATGTCTCTTCCCATGGCTCCTTCTCCTTTTCCTCCATGCAAACCTCATGGTATTTGCAATCCAATCCCTGGGACCGACCCTTTTTTGAATCTTTCTGCGCCATTCCCAAGGAAGCGCATCTCCTCCAAAAAAAAAAAAAAGTTTCCAAAAAAATTTTTCCCAGAAAAAAAAAAAAAAAAAAAAAAACTTTACCGCCTCCTCCGGCCTTCGACCTTTGACTCAGCGGGCTCTGGGGCACCTCAGTACCAAGCTTGATCTGAGCCAAAAGGCCGAGAAGCGATAACCCACAAATGGAACCCTGCAACCGCCGGGCCCCCGGGGGTCTCGACAGACCTCAGCGGGTGGGTTGGCAAGAGCCGGCTCCTCCAATCCCACCCAGCCACCCACCCACCCAGCCACCGTTTCCCCGGCTACAGACAGGCAGGTGTTTTTTGTCAAAAAAAGTCGCTAATGCATCTTTAAGTCACTATCCTGGCCCATCTATGTCAATTTCTCTTGAAACAAGATACCGGGCTCTGCAAGAAGCAAAGCCGCTCCAAAAATACGTTGAACTCGTAAGTGTTCCTCTCCACGGAAGTCTTTAGTAAAAGGCGAAAGGCTTGTGCGTAATGAAGAGAAACCAGAGTCATATGGAAGTCAGAGGTCGGGGGCCCGAGACACACTCTGTGCACTGTAGGCCGGGGTCCCGCGGGTGCTCCCGGAACCCACTCTTCCAAGTTTTCGAGGCCTGTGGAACAAAGTGCGGTGCTTAAAGACACACAGAGCCTGCAATGGTATTTCCATAATCTCAAGGCTGTGCCGAGTTCAAGGAGATGCCCCGCTTGAATGCCCCGCTTGACCGTAGCTCGCTCGGTCTAAGCACAGTGACCATGAGAAAAAGTAGCACAAAATGAAGCCTGGCCCTAAATGTCATTTGCTTTTGGGTGACAGTGAGCGAACCGTTAGGGTGAGAAGCTCAATTCGACCTCAGGTACGTTCCTGAGGTCCTCCCGATCTGTGCAAGTCTAACCTTGACCGTGTAGCAAGAAGGTGTCTACATCGAACAGTTTTCACTGACCTCTCCCCATAGGAATACATTGCCTGCAACCCTAAATTCAACCTGAAGCCTATGTGGGTTATGAATGCCGTATGAACCTGTCTTCGATGACAATCCATCAGGCCACTATGAGGTCTACCTGTGTTGATTCTAAGCTTCCTGAAGCAACCGGAAGTGATTATATTCAGGCACAAGGCAGTGACAAAAATCTTACAGAACCTGGTATTCCCAGGTGGTCTCCCATCCAAGTACTAACCAGACCTGACCCTGCTTAGCTTCCAAGATCAGACAAGATCAGACGTACTCGGCCAGTATATTCGTAAGCAAGATTCTCTTGGTGCACTATATAAAGTCAAAGTGAGTCTGATTAACAGCTGTTGCATTTTCACCATTTCGATAAGCATCTTTGTGTCACTCAAAAAGTGGAAGAAATTGCATATACTGCAGCCATAATTTGTAGCACAGATTGTTGGATGAAATACAAACTAACCTTGCCTACCTATTTCAAAGCAAGGGCACATATTTCAGCCTTGTGGGAAAAAAGGGACAAAGAGTTGACAAAAAGCTTACAGCACCTGGTATTCCCAGGCGGTCTCCCATCCAAGTACTAACCATTTTCACCATTTAGATAAGCATCTTTGTGTCACTCAAAAAGTGGAAGAAATTGCATATACTGCAGCCATAATTTGTAGCACAGATTGTTGGATGAAATACAAACTAACCTTGCCTACTTATTTCAAAGCAAGGGCACATATTTCAGCCTTGTGGGAAAAAAGGGACAAAGAGTTGAAATTCCACAAGGCAGTGACAAAAAGCTTACAGCACCTGGTATTCCCAGGCAGTCTCCCATCCAAGTACTAACCAGGCCCGACCCTGCTTAGCAACCGAGATCAGACGAGATCAGGCGTTTTTTTTTTTTTTTTTTTTAGGATGAACAATTCACCATTTTACAAAACCATAAAGAAAATACAATCAATTGACATTTAAATCCCTCACTAAATCCAAATTAGTAATTAAAGACAAGTTTACCATTTGGTAACATTCCAATAAATGTACTCCCCCACACAAACTGTTTTTCAAAGTTGCCTCCACCATATCTATGTATTATCTCTATATTTTTCTCCAAAATACTCTTAAAAAATACCTCTACACTCACACATTTCCCTTCATAATGACACAAGTTCCTTCTTAATCTTACAGCATATCTAGCATGACTTAAAACATAATTCACCAAGTTAAAATTCAAAACTTTACTTTTCCCATTAATACCAAACAGAAAAAATCTCCTCCATTCTATCCCATTAAAAATCTCCTCCCCCCAATGTTTCACTAACAACCCTTTTAAAAACGCATGAAACCCTCTTAATCTACTACATTCAATGAAAAAGTGCATAAAATTTTCCGCCCCTATTCGACAAATGTCACATTCCCTATTAATATCTCTATTGATTTGATGTAAAACCACATTAGTAAAAACCCTATTATGTTTTACTTTCTTGAGCTTACTTGAGACGCAGACGTCCCACCTAGAGCTCTGGAAATGCACATGCGCTACGCTACACGCTAATAGTATTAGTTAAAACGCAAACGTTCATTAAAATACACATGCTTGGTATTGAAATAAAGCTACAGTCATTGTGAATCTAGCCACCGAGTCAGATTTTTAAAATGCTTTTCGGCGAAAGCATGAGAAGCTATTATCTGATAGCATGCAACACCCCAAAAGACCCGTAGGGGATGTAAACAAAAGAATTAGCATAGTCGGCGCTACACAAACCGCACAATAAAATATGAAACATTAATTACCTTTGACCATCTTCTTTCTTTGCACACCTTGATGTCCCATAATCAATACTGGGTCTTTTTTGGATTAAATCGGTCCATATATAGCCTAGATATCGATCTATGAAGACTGTGTGATAAACGGAAAAAAATAGCGTTTCATAACGTAACGTCATTTTTAAAAGTAAAAAATTCGACGATAAACTTTCACAAAACACTTCGAAATACCTTTCTAATGCAACTTTAGGTATAACTACACGTTAATAAGCTATAAAAATCATCAGGAGGCGATGTAAATTCGATAGCCTGCCGTGTGGAAAAATGTCCGGAAAAATGACAGACAATGCCTCGGGTTGGTGGTCGGAGAGAATCGGTTCCCTTTGGTCGGATCTACCAAGAATCAATTCAGATTCAAATGAGGAGACTCTATACATCCTGTGGAAGCTGTAGGTACTGCAAGCTTGGCCTCATTTAATACGGTTCACCTTCAACAATTCATGGGAGTGGCGCATGGATATTTTTTCCCATCTCCAGTGATCAGATTTTCCTGCGCTTTTCGATGAAACAGACGTTCTGTTATAGTCACAGCCGTGATTTAAACAGTTTTGGAAACGTCTGAGTGTTTTCTATCCACACATACTAATCATATGCATATACTATATTCCTGGCCTGAGTAGCAGGACGCCAAAATGTTGCGCGATTTTTAACAGAATTTCCGAAAAAGTAGGGGGAAGCTTAACAGGTTAACCTCTCTAGGCGTTAGCGTCCCGCATAGGCTAACATCCAGTGAAATAGCATATCGCAAAGATACTAAATGCACAATTCGTAATATTAAACGTTCTTGTAAATACATGTATCTAACATCATTTAAAAGCTTAACTTCCTCTTAATCCAACCGCAGTGTCAGATTTAAAAAATGCTTTTCGGCGAAAGCAATCCTTACGATAATCTGACGACAGCGCGCCACACACACATATTACTAGCATTTTCCAACCAAGCATTAGCGTCACAAAAAGCAATAAAATAATCAATTACCTTTGAAGATCTTCTTTTGGCAATACAAAAGGTCCAATCTTCACAATAAATGGTTGTTTTGTTCGATTAAATCCATTTTTATAGCATAACACGACACATTTTGTAAACGGCTCGAGTCATGAATTCCGTATCCTTCACCTTTCAACGAAACATTCGATGCAATTACTCACACTACATTTACGTTTATCTAGTCAGGGTTGGTTTCATTGTAATCCTCTGTTAGTAACACAACCATACATGGTTCTTTTTACGGGGCGTATTGACCGAAAGGAACTGATTTGAACACACCAAACAATGACCTCCTGCGCGCCAATGATATCACCAGTGCTTCTTTGAATGACTGTATTTCTGCCCAATCACCACTGATCGTCTTGAAATCTAGCTTGGTAGATCGCCAATGAGCTGAGGTATACGGCAATATCTAATGTTTATATCCGGGAAGACCAGCTCTTGAACGAAAGTCGAGCGTAACACAGCCATTCGCCATGGACATTTCTACCCGAAGGAGACACTTTGTTTGCGCGAAGCAGTATTGAGTCGAGGACATTTTCTGCTATTTTATTGAAAGAATTATGGCGAGTAAATCTGGAAAATCAAAGGCAAAGTCCAGGTATACAGATCTACATGATATTATTGATGAGATTGATAGAGAAAGTGACCCAGAGTTATAAGAAGATGTATCAGATTGTGAGACAAGTTTGGACTCCCAATTTCAGGAGATATTTCTGTATGGAGAAGATGCAATTCTCGATTGATAAGTAATTCTCATGCCGTTGTTTGAAATTAATAATATCAAATATTATTCATTTGAGTTGGAGATATTTTATTTTATTTGACATATTTTTATATATTCAGTAATGAAATGTTTGAAGTGGCTCCACATGGCTCTACATTGTGGGTGGGTGTCTGTCGGTCTGTCTGTCTCTGTCTGTTTATTTATTTATTTCACCTTTATTTAACCAGGTAGGCTAGTTGAGAACAAGTTCTCATTTGCAACTGCGACCTGGCCAAGATAAAGCATAGCAGTGTGAACAGACAACAGAGTTACACATGGAGTAAACAATTAACAAGTCAATAACACAGTACAAAAAAGGGGAGTCTATGTACATTGTGTGCAAAAGGTATGAGGAGGTAGAAGAATAATTACAATTTTGCAGATTAACACTGGAGTGATAAATGATCAGATGGTCATGTACAGGTAGAGATATTGGTGTGCAAAAGAGCAGAAAAGTAAATAAATAAAAACAGTATGGGGATGAGGTAGGTAAAAATGGGTGGGCTATTTACCGATAGACTATGTACAGCTGCAGCGATCGGTTAGCTGCTCAGATAGCAGATGTTTGAAGTTGGTGAGGGAGATAAAAGTCTCCAACTTCAGCGATTTTTGCAATTCGTTCCAGTCACAGGCAGCAGAGAACTGGAACGAAAGGCGGCCAAATGAGGTGTTGGCTTTAGGGATGATCAGTGAGATACACCTGCTGGAACGCGTGCTACGGGTGGGTGTTGCCATCGTGACCAGTGAACTGAGATAAGGCGGAGCTTTACCTAGCATGGACTTGTAGATGACTTGGAGCCAGTGGGTCTGGCGACGAATACGTAGCAAGGGCCAGCCGACTAGAGCATACAGGTCGCAGTGGTGGGTGGTATAAGGTGCTTTAGTGACAAAACGGATGGCACTGTGATAAACTGCATCCAGTTTGCTGAGTAGTGTGTTGGAAGTAATTTTGTAGATGACATCGCCGAAGTCGAGGATCGGTAGGATAGTCAGTTTTACTAGGGTAAGTTTGGCGGCGTGAGTGAAGGAGGCTTTGTTGCGGAATAGAAAGCCGACTCTAGATTTGATTTTCGATTGGAGATGTTTGATATGAGTCTGGAGAGTTTACAGTCTAGCCAGACACCTAGGTACTTATAGATGTCCACATGTTCAAGGTCGGAACCATCCAGGGTGGTGATGCTAGTCAGGCGTGCGGGTGCAGGCAGCGAACGGTTGAAAAGCATGCATTTGGTTTTACTAGCGTTTAAGAGCAGTTGGAGGCCACGGAAGGAGTGTTGTATGGCATTGAAGCTCGTTTGGAGGTTAGATAGCACAGTGTCCAAGGACGGGCCGGAAGTATATAGAATGGTGTCGTCTGCGTAGAGGGGGATCAGGGAATCGCCCGCAGCAAGAGCAACATCATTGATATATACAGAGAAAAGAGTCGGCCCGAGAATTGAACCCTGTGGCACTCCCATAGAGACTGCCAGAGGACCGGACAGCATACCATCCGATTTGACACACTGAACTCTGTCTGCAAAGTAGTTGGTGAACCAGGCAAGGCAGTCATCAGAAATACCGAGGCTACTGAGTCTGCCGATAAGAATATGGTGATTGACAGAGTCGAAAGCCTTGGCAAGGTCGATGAAGACGGCTGCACAGTACTGTCTTTTATCGATGGCGGTTATGATATCGTTTAGTACCTTGAGGCTGAGGTGCACCCGTGACCGGCTCGGAAACCAGATTGCACAGCGGAGAAGGTACGGTGGGATTTGAGATGGTCAGTGACCCGTTTGTTGACTTGGCTTTCGAAGACCTTAGATAGGCAGGGCAGGATGGATTTAGGTCTGTAACAGTTTGGGTCCAGGGTGTCTCCCCCTTTGAAGAGGGGGATGACTGTGATATGACGATATGAAAGAGAGGTTGAACAGGCTGGTAATAGGGGTTGCGACAATGGCGGCGGATAGTTTCAGAAATAGAGGGTCCAGATTGTCAAGCCCAGCTGATTTGTACAGGTCCAGGTTTTGCAGCTCTTTCAGAACATCTGCTATCTGGATTTGGGTAAAGGAGAACCTGGAGAGGCTTGGGCGAGTAGCTGCGGGGGGGCGGAGCTGTTGGCCGGGGTTGGAGTAGCCAGGCGGAAGGCACGGCCAGCTGTTGAGAAATGCTTGTTGAAGTTCTCGATAATCATGGATTTATCAGTGGTGACCGTGTTACCTAGCCTCAGTGCAGTGGGCAGCTGGGAGGAGGTGCTCTTGTTCTCCATGGACTTCACAATATCCCAGAACTTTTTGGAGTTGGAGCTACAGGATGCAAATTTCTGCCTGAAGAAGCTGGCCTTAGCTTTCCTGACTGACTGCGTGTATTGGTTCCTGACTTCCCTGAACAGTTGCATATCGCGGGGACTATTCGATGCTATTGCAGTCCGCCACAGGATGTTTTTGTGCTCGGCAGTTGTTGATTCCCTGGTGTCGAACACAAATAAGTATGGTGCTGAGAAGCAGGCAGGCAAGAAAGAGGTATGGAAGCCCATTTCCATGTCAGATGTTTCTTGTCAATGGTCATTTACATGGCTCTTGTGAAGCTAAAATCGAATAGATTTTGGAAAACCGCTCCCCTCTATCAACTGCCTTTCCCCTCCACTGTCATATCATGCAAAAGGTTTCTGACAATCTCACGGGCGCTTCATATCAGTGACCGAGAAGAAGAGAGGCACAGCAAGGTTTGATAGGCTCTGCAAAATAAAACCTCTACCCCAGCATTGTTGAGGCCTGCAAAACCTATTTTCAGCCTGCCCAGAATGTTTCAATCGATGAGAGGATGGTAAGCTTCAAAGGTCAGAATTGGCCTAAAACAACATATGCTTAAGGGACATGGGGGATGTTTCTGTTTTTTCAAGGGGGTGGATGAAGGGAGAGTCCAGATGGGGGTTGGGAGGGTGCACTCCTCTGGGGTGGGGATTTTGTTTGGTGGGTTCTTTTTCTGTCATACAGGGGAGTGTTTTAGTAGTTGATGCAGACTGGAGTGGGCACCTGCTGAACCTCGAGGTAGAATATATATTTTTTTGTTCCTGCCAGATGTTGGCGTTACTAACAGAACTGTGGTTTTGGGCAGGGATTTCATTGACTCCTTCGAAAGCACTGGAGACTTTAGCCTACCCTATTTGGTTTTCAGATTCAGTGACCCCAATGGGGAGGAGGGTATGACATGGGAAATCACAAGGGGTTTCCGTAGTCTTGTAGATTTGATTTTTTTTTTAACTATCTGTGCCAGTCTCGCAAGTCACCATTTCTCCAGCCCAGGTAGTGTTCTCGGTAGAAGTGCCAATTTTTGGCAGAGGTTTTTGGGAAATAAACAACCACATTTTGGCATATCTTTCTTTTAGGGAGGCTTTTAAATCCCATTATGAGATATTGGGTGACCTCAAGCCATTTTTTGGTTCCCTAGTCGAATGGTGGGGGTGTGTAAAGCGCAATGTGCGCACCCTGGCCATTTCGCATTGTGTCGCTACGGCCCGTACAGATAGGGAGGTTTTTCAACGGCTTCAGGGGGAGCTGATTGCCTTGGTGTCAGCTGAGAACAAGGGTGAGGGGAGTGATGTGGAGAGGATGGAGGTTTTAAAAAGTAAGTTGGGGCTGTATTTTCAGGGGAAGGCCAGGGACTTTCTCTTTAGGTGTCAAACAGACAAGTTCGAGTTTGGGGAGGCTAGCAGTTCATATTTTTTTAAAACAGGTTAAAGTTGACCGTGCCAAAGCAGGTATTGCTCAGCTGCAAACAGAAGGGGGGGAATGGTTTCTGACCCCAAGGGCATGGTAGAAGCAGCGTCCTCCTACCAATAATATTTTAAGGAGAAGGCCATAGATGGCTCAACAGAACGTCTTCTTAGGGTTTTTGAGGGAAAAGGTTCCCCCGGAGGCAGCCTCTGATCTTGACCGCCTGTTCGAGCTTGCGGAGGTTGAGGCTGCTTTGTGGATTTTACCAACCGACAAGGTTCCAGGTTACGATAGGCATCCTCTGGAGTTTTATGTTACCTTTTGGAAAATTTTGGGCAGAGATTTTCTTTCGGGGAAAAAAGGAGTGTATGTATCAGGGCTTCTGGGGTCTTGACACTGCCTTTCAAGAAAGGGGAAAGTATAACCTAGGGAACTACAGGCCCATTACGCTATTGTGCGCAGACTACAAGGTGGCAGCCCATGTCCTAGCGGGCCGCCTAAGGAAGGGACGGTGCTCCCCTGGGTTATAATTTGGGTTTCCGTTTGTTTTGTGATTTAAGTGCCTTGTTTTGAGTATTTGTGGTGGTTTGTTTTTTTTGCTGAGAGTTTAATAGAACCTTTTAATCATCTGATGTCTTTGATTTAAAATTTTAACCATGAAATTAAAGAAGGAAATGGCATTTTTAGCAAAACAGAAAAGTAGGGGGTTATTTTAAGAAGTAAGGAGAGGGAATTAGAAGGGGAGAAGTGTACGAGGCACTTTAAGAAAATAGTTAGAAAGGGTAGGACAATGACAGGATTAAAAACAAAGATGGGTTTTAAAAACAGATAGAGGGAATAAAAGTAGTAGTCGAGGATGCTTATGGGGAACTGTTTGGAGTAAAATATTTGTGTGAGGAAACCATGGGGGACATTTTAACATACATTGACAGGACCTTACTCAACACCTGACAATGACAGAAATTGATAAAGGACTGAAACATTTTAAGAGGGTAAGTCACCAGGGGAGGACAGCCTCCCCTTGGAGTTATCTGAACTATTGGGATGTCTTAGCCAACAAACTTGTCTTTACTGACTTTGAACAAATTTTAGAGTAGGGATTGTGACTCTTTTACACAAGACAAACTGGAGACCGATTACTCTTTTAAATTTTGACTGTAAACTTTTTACTAAGGTTCTAACACTCAGAATGTCTTCTGTTTTAGGGAAGGTGATCGACCCGGACCAAACCTGTGCCGTTCCCAGAAGGAAGATCACGGGCAGCCTGATACTGATCCGAGATGCCATCTGTTATGCGAGAGACAGAAACATGCGGCTTGTAGTCCTAAATTTAGATTTTGATCGCGCCTCGCACCAGTACCTCTTCAAGGTACTGGGAGTACACTGCGACGTCTATCAGGGCTGTCCGTTATCTCCTCTTCTGTTTGTGGCCTGCATCAAACCACTGGCACAGGTCTTGAGAAGGGACCAACGGATCAGTGGGGTGGGTATCCCGGGGAGTGGGGAGGATGACTGCCCAGTGCGTTTTTTACATGGACGTTGTCAACCTTTTATCTGTCGACAGGACCCTGGACAGAACAGACTGGTACGGACGAGCCTCTGGGGCGAGACTGTACAGAGACAAAACAGAAGCCCATTTTTTCGAACCATGGGCAGACCCAGACTTAACCAGACTACCACTGACTGTTAAAATGACCTACATAAGGGTACTAGGGGAAAGTTTGACAGGGAGGGAGGAGGAAGTGGCAAATGGAGTGGGATCCTGGGGACAGTAAGACAGAAACTCGATTTTTAATCAGTTCTGATTTTATCCCCCCACGAATAACTCTTTTAGCACTGGAACAGATGCAGTTTTACTTGCTGTGGGGAAGCAATTGGGAGAGGCTGAGAGGGAGGTGGTCAAGAGGCCCAGGTCCAAGGGGGGGAAAGGCTTGCCTGACCTTGTTCGTGGGCAACCGCTACACAGCGTTACATCTGACTCTTGCCACCTCCCCGGTCAACAACAAGACCCAGGCCCTCACGCAGTTCTGGCTAGGATCTTACCTCAGAACCCTGAGGCTGATCCCAGTCGACCTGTGAGCCCCAGTCTCTTTCCTGCTCCCTGCACACTATACCCAGCTCCAGAAGTTAAGACATTTTTAACTGGAAAAAGAGGCAGTAACCGTTTGAGCTATACATCGTGCTCTTCTCTCTCTTTTGCAGGAGCGGGAACCAGTGTGTCCAGTGCACGGGCTCGCTACAGGTGAGCCCACAGCGGTTTGGCGCAACGTGGCCCATCCGGCTCTGCTGAACCGTCAACGGGACTTGTCCTGCATTGTCACCCACGAGATCCTCCAGGTCAGGGCCGTTATGCAGTCCCGGGGCATGGTGAGGACACCCGACCAGGCTGCGGCCAAGAGGAGTTGGTGAGGCACTTGCTCTGGGAGTGCAGAGCTGCCAGGGGCCTGTAGAAAGAAGCACTGTGGTCCTCTCACAACTTGCTGGTAGCAAAACGATTCATGTCCACCCCCCAGGCAGTGGCCATGGTAGCCACGGTAGACCTGGGGTGGTACAGAAGGGGGCCTCAACCCAAGGCGAAGGGTTCCCCACAACACCCAAGGACCCGGCCTGACAGCGCTGCAGCGCCTAGTGGATGGATCTCCTCTGGGCCCCGAAGGACAGGGCGGTTATTGAATTCGGAATAGCACTTTTTTAAACAAAGTTTGTTTTTAAACATGTTTTACTTTTGTTAAATCATTTGTACACAATTGAAATGGCTTTTACAGATTTGGATGTTTTACAAGAAAAAATACATTTATTCATGGTTGTTTCTATTGTTTTTAACATAGACTAACAATTTAAATGTAATATTCAAATGCTGTTTTTACGTGTATAAATGTTGTACAAATATAAATGAGCTGTTTTAAAGGGAAATGTCACGTCACTTAAATAATAGTAATATTAATAATCTGTTCTGTGTGTATTTTCTATGACAGTTGCTGCATTTGATCGGAGAGGCGATCATAGGCCGGAGTTATTTGGTTAAGTGTATTATTGTTGTTCTGTTTCACAATTATTTTATTTTGCCCTGGGTAAGGAGGTGGTCTCGGTGATAGACTACAGGCCCGCTGCTCCTTTTCCTTTCTTTCTTAATTTATATTTTGTTTTTCTTTTTTGCTTGTTCTGTTTTGCATTTCCCCTCTCCTGTATATAATTTTCTCTTCCCTTAGCTCCTCCCAGTGTCTTCAGTTTTGTGTTGTCTGCTAGCTGGGGTGGCCTGCTAGCCTGGTCTGCGATCTCATCTGATCTTGGAAGCTAAGCAGGGTCAGTGATTGAAGACGTTTTTGCAGGCAAGTTGGTTTTGTAGGAGAGGGAATTGTTCGCTGCTTTTTGGTATATATATTTTGGTTGGCATTGGTTTGAATTTGTTAGAATAGTTTTTATTATTAGTTGAGTTTCACCAGCTTATGTTGTTGGGGGAAGGGTCTCTGTATAAGCAGATGGATTACAATGGCTTCTATGACCACCGCGAGGAAACTGAAAGAGTGCAGGACATGAAGTAAATAATCATGGTGCACCACCACCGAGGGAGAAATCCTATGATAGGGCTTGTATTGTGGAGGTGGATATCACTGGGAATCGTAAACTAATGATGGAATTGCTGTGAGGGATAGAGAAGGCATGCTGAGCAGTGACAGGGTGCAGATGCAAGGGGGATCAGGAGTACGAGATAACGATGTCACATGTCCATGGGAAGGAGTAACTGATGGATGGACTGAAAATCAAATCGTGTACGGTAATGGCGAGGAACATTTCATCGGATGAACTGGTGGCGTCCTTCATGAATTTATCCGTGTATATTAGCGATGATGCTATTGTTGCCAAATTGGAAGGATGGGGTGTGTCGGGTTTCTGATTTAGAAGAAATTATGGCTGGTAACGGAGATAGCGGATGTCACAAGATTCTGCAAGGTCCGGTTCACAGACGTGATGCACTCACTACCGTATTCTGCAAAGTTCAACACGACAGGCAAGTTAGTGTGCCGAATTTGTATTCAGCCTGGCCACGTAGTCCGGAATTGCCATGATTTTTTATAACGGCGATGCAGAATACAAGGGCATTATGCAGAGTGGGTCGCAAAAGTGGGAAGACATTGCAATGGGTGTGGTGAGAGGCATCCACTGCACGTGTACTAGGCCGACAGACAGTGATGACATGGAACAACAGAAGGTGGTGGTAGAAGAGAGGACGGGAGGGAGAAAAAGGAGGCCAGGATGGTGAAGGAGAAGAGGGTGATGAATCTACTGTGGCAGATGGAATTGGGTCTAGCATCGAAATGAGCCGGAGTGTCGGCCACGGATCTGTCTGAAGGTGCAGGGGATGCTGATCATGAACGTTTTATATCTGACGCTAGTCCTAAAAATATGGAGGTGAAGGGTGAATCCTCGAAGAGTAAGGACTCTGTGCGTGACGTGTCCTCAGATGAAGTCAAAAGAGTGAGGAAAGAAGCGAAGGAAAGGAGGCTGGTCAAGATCAAGAAGAAAAAGACTGGGTCTTGATGATGGAAACAATAAACATCATACTCCTACTCATGGTGAGCGTTATATCTGTCAATATTAATGAGACTAAGAGATATGAAAAAGTTAGACCAGACAGTAAGCCTACTTCAGGTTATTTCATGCCTTCAAGAGACACTGGCCTGACAGTATGTTGGATGGAGTAAGAAAGCGATGGATGGATTTGCTTTATTTTAATAATGGTAGGGAGAGGACTTGTGGGGTTGCTATTTTAATTAATAACCTCTTACAGCTCCCCCCCTACTTTGTGCAATTTCCGCCTGAAGACATACCCAAATCTAACAGCCTGTAGCTCAGGCACAGAACCAAGGATATGCATATTCTTGGTACCATTTGAAAGAAAACACTCTGAAGTTTGTGTACATGTGTATTGAATGTCGGAGAATATAAAACAATATATCGGGTTTAGATAAAATAATACATGACATTGTGTGGGTAACTGTATATTGGTTGGGGGATTGTAACGTTCGTTTGACAAAACGGGACACGTCAAGGAGTGCATTGTTGTGCTCTGACCTGTCTAGGCTAGACTTGCTGGGGGTAATGAAGGATCGTTGAGTGATGTATGTTGGGGTATGCATCCAGGTGAGAGAGCTTTCTTGAGGAGGCAGGTTGTTTTAAAAAGGTCTCAGGCAAAGCCGCATTGATTATTGTTCAGCGGCTGTAAATGTGGTGCAATATGTTCAAGATTAGGTATCATTTAAATGTTTTATGTGATTATGCCATTCTTGGGCTCCTGCTGGGTCATAGTGTGCCTACTAGAGGGGGTGGTGTATGGTGTTTGAATGCTGAGCTACTAAAAGAAGAAAAATATATGATATGATTGCTGATATTATTAAAGAGAGTAATGTTGAGTGATTTTAAATGTGTTAATATTGGATTGTGGTGGGAGGGTCTAAAAGAGAAGACTAGAGGGTTTGAGTGTTGACGACGCAAGACGGACAAATTTTCTTTTAAAGAGGGAGAGGATAGCTTTGAATAAACAAATTGACATTGAGCTGGAAAAAGTTGATAGGGTGGAGGGTTATGATGTGGTAGGCTTTATGAAAGCTCAGGCTGCTGTACATAACATTGAGTGCATGTATGGGGGCAATGGGGGGGGGTGCTAATGCTAAAATTACCTGATGCTGAACAAAAAATGTATGGCAAAGATATGACGGTTAAGGAGATATTGGAGGACATCTTGGACAGTAATAGGAAAAAAAGTCTGGGATCAGGTGGGCTGAAAAGTGAGTTTAATCATCAATGTGTGTATATTTTAGCACCTGTATTTTAGCACCTGTGTACATGGAACAGGCACAGATAGTTCCAGAATCATTTACAACAGGATTGTTAAATATTATAAATCCAATGGAGCAGGGAGAAGCTGGAAAATGTTAGGCCTTTAAGTTCACGGAATACTGATAAGATTTTGGCAAGGGTTTTCGCTAACCGTGCTAATAAAGTGATGGGGAATATCGTATCTGAGTCAGATACGTTTCTGGGAGAGATATTATGGATATTACTTGTACAATAAGGGATGTTGTTCGACATATGACTGTTGGAGGCATAGTGCTTAGCCTAGATTTGAACAATAAAACTAACTGAAGTGTGAAAGTAGGCATGTGAGAGATGTAATGGAGATGCATGGATGAATGTAAAATGTGTGTAAGTGTTAAAGGTGCACCTAATCAAAAACAAATAAGCCAGATCAAAAAAAAAATGGTGCTTGTGGAGGAGAGAGAGAGGCAGGACTGGGCACCAGGACATTTTATCGCCTAGTTCATCCCAAACCCAGGTGCAACTTGTCACCTTAATGACCCAATCAGCTCCACCTGTCCCCAATCTGCAAATAAAAAACACAGAGAAGGAGGCAGGGAAACCGAGGGGGTATAACACCCACTCCTATGAAAAGCAGGAACTAACAAAGACCTGAAAACAAAACCCACAACCACACAAATACACCAATACAAATGATCAAAAACCATAACCATTAACGGTTCAGACACAAAATAGTATACAAACCATAAAGGTAAGAGGCCCACCGTATGCCCATGACACCAACCCAACCAAATCACCTGACCCCAACCAACCTCAGCAACCATGGTACCTGGAAGCAACAATTTAAGAGAATGAAATGGAGACCAAGTGACAGGAGAGCAGAAGCCAGAGCAACAGGAAGGACAAAATAAACCCTGTACAGACCACCAACCGAAAATGAAAAAAAACAATGAAGGCGTCCGAAGATTGACTAAATTGGTGCATGGGAAAGCGCATCAGCCACCACATTATCCACACTTTTTACATGTCGTACATCCAAATGGAACACCTGCAGGAACAAAACACCAGCGCATAATCCTGCGATTTGGGCAAAGCATGCTGTGCAGGAAATTAAGGGGTTGTGGTCAGTGTAAACCACAATAGGGACCACACATACACCTCAAAATGCTTCAATGCCCAGATTAAAGCATGGGCCTCTTTCTCCCCTACTGAATAAATCAACTGATAGCTGTTAAACTTTCGGGAGAAATAACTAACAGGATGTTCAACACCCCCATCTGCTTGAAGCAACACTACACCTGCCCCTAAGTTGCTGGCATCCACATATAGGCTGATGGGAGTTCCAATCTTGGGGCAGCCAACACAGGGTCAGAACTAAGAAGCAGTTTCACATTTTCAAAAGCACTCTGACAGCAGGAAGACCAGATTAAATCAGCCCTCTTCTTCAACAGATCAGTCAGAGGTGCTACAAACGTGGAGAAGTTGAAGCAAAACCCACGATAATACCCAACCATACCTAGGAAGCGTTGCAGCTCCTTCTTGGTGGTGGGCAGTGGAAACAGATCGATAGTGGCCACTTTAGCCCGCACCGGGAGAACATGACCCTGCCCGACCACTCTGCCGAGGTAGGTCACTGTTGCCTGGGCAAACTCATATTTGGCTAAGTTCACAGTGAGTCAGGCCTCAGTCAAACGTTCAAACAGAATCCGTATCTGCACCAGATCGCGCTCCCAAGTGTCACTATAAAACAACCACCTCATCTAGATAAACAGCACAGCCTTCAAGGCCAGAGATCACCCTATTCATTAGACGCTGAAACGTAGCAGGAACTTTGCGTAGGCCTAAACTCCTGACCGTATAGGAGAAAAGACCTGAATAAATAATCATCGCAGATATTTCACGAGCTCTTGATGACAAAGGCACTTCCCAGTAACCCTTCAGCAAATCAAAACTTGCTGAAAAACCGGGCAGCACCAACCTGGTAAACACAATCTTCCATCCGTGGGAGTGGGTAACAGTCCGGTTGTCAGTGCAAAATCTAAGAACCATCTGGCTTGCTCACCAAGAGACACGGGGAGGCTCAACTGGAGAATGATGGTACAGTGATATCATTAACCAGCATGTACTTAAGAAGTTAAGTCTAGGCCTCCCGCTAGAGGGACAACTTCCGCTGACACTGAAGGGCTCACAACTCAAATAAATAATCTTTAAAATTATGGATATTAAACATTTAGGTACATACAAGTGTCTTCTTTGGTTGAAAGCTTAAATTCTTGTTAATCTAACTGCACTGTCTGATTTACAGTAGGCTTTACAGCGAAAGCATGCCATAAGATTGTTTGAGGACAGCGCCCCACATCAACAGGTTTCATTAAATATTCACTTTTTGAAAATCTTCCTCTGATTTGTCAACCAAATGGTCCCAGCTATAACATGTAGTGTCATTTTGTTAGATAAAATCCTAATTCATATCCCAAAAAGTTGATTTAGTTGGCACCATCGTTTTGAGTAATCCACTCGTTCAACATGCAGAGAAAGGAATCCAAAAATCTACACCTAAACTTTGTTTCTACCCAGTGCTCTGGTACCCTAAAATGTGATTAAACTATAATATTTCATACGGAAAGTAGTATGTTCAATAGGAAAGCAATTTCAGATTTCCAAACTGGTGTTGTGTACTAAAACTCATATTTATTACTCCTTATTCAAGTTACAAGCCTGAAGCCATGAACAAAGACTGTTGACACCTTGTGGAAGCCATGGGATTTGCAATATGGGAGCTGGAATTGGATATTCCCCTATGCTTTCCATTGTAAGAGCATGGGCTCTCTAAATTTTTTTAAATTAAGGTTGGATTTTCTCCTACCATATCTATGTGTCAGCAAAACAAGACTGAAAATCAGTGATCAAATCAGTTAACTCTGCTTGACAATCAGACAGGTGACCCAACAAACTCTCCAAGGGACTCAGAATTCAAAATACCACCACCAGGGCCCAGCACCCCCTGTCCGTCACACTGCATGTGAAGGTGAAGTGGCTGACAACGGATTCCACCAAAAGAACAGGGACTAACTACGTCAGTTTTAGCACATAGTTCTGCTTTAGTCAATTCAGAAGACAAACGAGCATAATAGGGCTTTAACAAATTGACGAGGCAGAGCTAATTCACCTTTCTGTGCTCAGGGGTTGCAATCAGATAGTTCAGATCAGACAATTGGCGAACCACAGTGTATGGGCCGCTGAATTTGGCCTGAAAAGGAGAACCCTGGACTAAAATGTTGCGGCTCTGCGAGCCGGTCAAACAACCTTTTCATCATCACCTGAGAGGAAGCTAGTTTTTCTTTAGCCATTTCACAAGCTACATACAACCGGTGTCAGAAACACTAACAGATTACAACAAATTTGGGGGAGGCTCAACCACCTTCCAATCTTCCTTTAATACAGCAAGAGGCCCTTGCACAGTATGACTAAAATCAAGGTCATTAGAACTGGAACCAGTGCTCTCGTGATACTTCTTTAACAACGAGTAGCAACCAGCGTAACCCGTCTTCCCAGTCACATTTTAATTCAGTGCAGTACGCACGTAACAGTGACTTCAAAGTCTGATAAAGGCTCAAAGAACCCTTGACTCTGCACATGATAAGCACTGGACTGATTATGTTTTAAACACAATTGTCACAAGACTTGTAAAAATATGTGCAAAGTGAAGTTGGAACACTGATGGCTCTGAATCAACTGAGATATTCCAAAAATGTAGAGAACGGTGAAAAAGCCTTCACAACAGATTTAGTGGTAATGTTGCGAAGTGGATAGGCTGCAGGATCTCGTGGCCTGACACATCACAGTTAACGTGTAGGTGCTACCAGCTTTATAATGGGGTAAGGGTCCAAAACAAGCAATAAGCAAATGCTCGGCCTGCAACAGTAGTTGGTTGTAGCGGAACGGGCCTTAACATCTGATTAGGCTTCCGAGTCAGCTGACAAACATGGCATGTTTTGATGTAAGCGGAAATGACTTTAAACGAGGCCAATAAAAATGACGCACAATTCGATCATAGGTTTTACAAACCCCTAAGTGATCAGAAATGTCATGAGATGTTTTCAAAACTAGATCAAAGCTTAGAAGGAACGCGATCTGAACAATAGCATCACCCACAACTTTTGCTGTGAGGCGTCGATTTCCTTATCAACAACTGATCTTGAAAGTTGTAACCCTGGGCAACACGCCTTACCTCAACCAGACGTACTTGATCAAATAAACCTTAATTAAGGTAGGATCAGCGGACTGCTCCATCACAATATCCCTACAGGACAGATAATCCCTTAATTTATTAACCTTTGCCTAACTGTTCGGTTACGTGTTGTGTATATTCCGTTTTGACGTTAGTGTCAGCACCGCTCATAACACGAGTCACAGTGCATGCAGAGAAAACCTCCAGGATTCACTGTACGTTTTCATCGATAATCCCTACATGGGATGGTGTATGAGAAACCGCCAGACACGACTACAGGCAAAGTTGTTACCAAAATCACATGAACACCATTAATGGGCAGAAAGGGACACACCCCAAGGGAAACTTCACCTTGCACTTGGTCAGATATAAGTTTGACTTTGTGCAAGGGTACAGACAATGTATTCAAACCTATCCCTTGAATCAGAACACTGGTTCCTGTATCTGTCTACAAAGAAAAAGTAAGAACAGACTCAAACAAATAATTCAGAGGCACCAGTGTCTCACATAATCTTTACTGGCACATCACTTCCCAACAGTGAAACATGAAAAATGGCGAATAATCAGTACTAAAAGGTTTGTACAATTCTTGGGCTTCTGCAAGAGGATTAACATGAGGAACAGGCCCAGCTAACGCAACAGGTTTTACATTTGTGCTGGCCAATCTGCTGAACTTTTTTTTACCAAGAACAGGACACGCATTCTTCCAGTGGTCTTCACCTTGACAATAGTTACAGATTTTACTTACATCATTCTGTCCACATGAACCATGTTTGGATCTAGATGCAATTTGCTGACCGAAATCCACCTGAACTGTTCCTATGCCCCCAATCTCGCATACGGGATCCTCCAAAACTGCCTTTGTGGGTCAGTATGTACAGTTGAAGTCGGAAGTTTACATACACTTAGGTTGGTGTCATTAAAACTTATTTTTCAACCACTCCACAAATGTCTTGTTAACAAACTATAGTTTTGGCAAGTCGGTGAGGACATCTACTTTGTGCAAGTCATTTTTCCAGACAGATTATTTCACTGAAAATTCACTGTAGCTATAAACGGCTTAGAAAATTCCAGAAAATTATGTCATGGCTTTAGAAGATTCTGATAGGCTAATTGACATTGTTTGAGTCAATTGGTGGTGTACCACTCAGTACCTCTTTGCTTGACATCATTGGAAAATCAAAAGAAATCAGCCAAGACCTCAGAAACAAAATTGTACATCTCCACCAGTCTGGTTCATCCTTGGGAGCAATTTCCAAATGCCTGATGGTACCACGTTCATCTGTATAAACACCATGGGACCACGCAGCCGTCATACCACTCAGGAAGGAGACACCTTCTGTCTCCTAGAGATGAGCGTACTTTGGTGCGAAAAGTGCAAATCAATCCTAGAACAACAGCAAAGGACCTTGTGAAGTTGCTGGAGGAAACAGGTACAAAATTCTCTATCCACAGTAAAACGAGTCATATATCGACATAACCTGAAAGGCAGCTCAGCGAGGAAGAAGCCAGCCACTGCTCCAAAACCGCCATAAAAATAGCTAGACTATGGTTTGCAACTGCACATGGGGACAAAGATCGTACTTTTTGGAGAATTGTCCCCTGGTCTGATGAAACAAAAATACAACAGTTTGGCCATCGTTATGTTTGGAGGAAAAAGGGGGAGGCTTGCGAGCCAAAGATCACCATCCCAACCGGGAAGCACGGGGGTGGCAGCATCATGTTGCGGGGGTGCTTTGCTGCTGGATGAACTGGTGCACTTCACAAAATAGATGGCATCATGAGGAGGAAAATGATGTGGATATATTGAAGCAACATCTGAAGACATCAGTCAGGAAGTTAAAGCTTGGTCACAAATGTGTCTTCCAAATGGACAATGACCAAGGATACTTCCAAAGTTGTGGCAAAATCGCTTAAAGACAACGAAGTCAAGGTATTGGAGTGGCCATCAAAGCCCTCACCATAATCCAAATGAAAATTTGTGGGCAAAACTGAAAAAGCATGTGTAAGCAAGGAGGCCTACAAACCGGACTCAGTTACACCAGCTCTGTCAGGAGGAATGGGCCAAAATGTACCCAACTTATTGTGGGAAGCTTGTGGAAGGCTACCCAAGTTAAACAATTTAAAGGCAACTCTACCAAATACACTAAATTAGTATGTAAACGTCTGATCCACTGGGAATGTGCTGAAATGAATGTACTATTTTTTTCTGACATTTCACATTCTTAAAATAAAAAGTGGTGATCCTAACTGACCTAAGACAGGGAACTTTTACTAGGATTAAATGTCAGAAATTGCGAAAAATTGGGTTTACATGTATATGGCTAAGGTGTATGTAAACTTGAACTCATCTGCCAAAACAGCAGCTTCAGATGCAGTCCGTATTATGGAAACAATAAACATCATACTCCTACTCATGGTGAGCGTTATATCTGTCAATATTAATGAGACTAAGAGATATGAAAAAGTTAGACCGGACAGTAAGCCTACTTCAGGTTATTTAATGCCTTCAAGAGACACTGGACTGACAGTATGATAGATGGAGTAAGAAAGCGATGGATGGATTTGCTTTATTTTAATAATGGTAGGGAGAGGACTTGTGGGGTTGCTATTTTAATTAAGCGGGATAGTGTGCAGAATATTAGGGAAGTGCACACGGGTGAGGGTAGGCTTTTAAGTGTTACATTTTTTAAAATGTTTATGCACCTAATAAAGAGATTGACCGAGCCATGTTTTTTCAGTCACCTGAGCAACATTGTGTGGGTAACTTTAACATTAGTTTGACTAAACTGGACACGTCAAGGAGTGCATTGTTTTGCTCTGATCTGTCTAGGCTAGTCTTGCTGGGAGTAATGAAGGATCATTGAGTTATGTATGTTGGGGTATGCATCCAGGTGAGAGAGCTTTCTTGAAGAGGCTGGTTGTTTTAAACCGTCTCAGGCAAGCCGCATTGATTATTGTTCAGCGGCTGTAAATGTGGTGCAATATGTTCAAGATTAGGTATCATTTAAATGTTTTATGTGATTATGCCGTTCTTGGGCTCCTGCTGGGTCATAGTGTGCCTACTAGAGGGGGTGGTGTATGGTGTTTGAATGCTGAGCTACTAAAAGAAGAAAAATATATGATATGATTGCTGATTGTATTAAAGAGAGTAATGTTGAGTGATTTTAAATGTGTTAATATTGGATTGTGGTGGGAGGGTCTAAAAGAGAAGAAGACTAGAGGGTTGAGTGTTGACTACGCAAGACGGACACATTTTATTTTAAAGAGGGAGCGGATAGCTTTGAATAAACAAATTGACATTGAGCTGGAAAAAGTTGATAGGGTGGAGGGTTATGATGTGGCAGGCTTTATGGAAGCTCAGGCAGCTGTACATAACTTTGAAAAGAGTGCATGTATGGGGGCAATGGGGGGGTGGCGATCAAGGCTGTAGTGAGGAGGTTTTAGGTTTCATTGATGCTAAATTATCTGATGCTGAACGAAAAATGTATAACAAAGATATGACGGTTAAGGAGATATGGGAGGATATCTTGGCCAGTAATAGGAAAAAAAGTCTGGGATCAGATGGGCTGATAAGTGAGTTTAATCATCAATTTGTGGATATTTTAGCACCTGTATTGTTGGACGTGTACATGGAACAGGCACAGATAGTTCCAGAATCATTTACAACAGGATTGTTAAATATTATAAATCCAATGGAGCAGGGAGAAGCTGGAAAATGTTAGGCCTTTAAGTTCACGGAATACTGATAAGATTTTGGCAAGGGTTTTCGCTAACCGTGCTAATAAAGTGATGGGGAATATCGTATCTGAGTCAGATGTACAGCGTTCCTGGGAGGGATATTATGGATATTACTTGTACAATAAGAGATGTTGTTCGACATCGACATATGACTGTTGAGGGAGGCATAGTGCTTAGCCTAGATTTGAACAAGAAAACTAACTTGTGAGGGATGTAATGGAGATGCATGGATGAATGTAAAATGTGTGTAAGTGTTAATGGTGCACCTAATCAAAAACAAATAAATCAGATCACAAAACAAAATGGTGCTTGTGGAGCGAGAGAAAGAGAGTGGCAGGACTGGGCACCAGGACCTTTTATCACCTAGTTGATCCCAAACCCAGGTGCAACTTGTCACCTTAACGACCCAATCAGCTACACCTGTCCCCAATCTGCAAATATAAACACAGAGAAGGAGGCAGGGAAACCGAGGGGGTATAACACACACTCCTATGAAAAGCAGGAACTAACAAAGACCTGAAAACAAAACCCACAACCACACAAATACACCAATACAGCTGATCAAAAAATAACGGTTCAGACACAAAATAGTATACAAACCATAAAGGTAAGAGGCCCACCGTATGCCCATGATGGCAACCCAACCAAATCACCTGACCCCAACCAACCTCAGCAACCACGGTACCTGGAAGCAACAATTTAAGAGAAAGAAATGGAGACCAAGTGACAGGAGAGCAGAAGCCAGAGCAACAAGAATGACAAAATAAACCCTGTAAAGACCACCAACCGAAAATAAAAACAAACAACGAAGGCGTCCGAAGATCGACGAAATCGGTGCACATTAAAGCACATTATCCACACCCAAACGCCTGCAGGAACAAACACCAGTGCATAATCCTGCTTTTTAGGCAAAGCATGGTGTGCAGGAAAGTAAGTGGGTTGTGGTCAGTGTAAACCACAATAGGGACCACACACATACCTCAATATGCTTCAATGCCCAGATTAAAGCAAGGGCCTCTTTCTCCCCCACTGAATAAATCAACTGATAGCTGTTAAACTTTCGGGAGAAATAACTAACAGGATGTTCAACACCCCCATCTGCTTGAAGCAACATTACACCTGCCCCTACGTTACTTGTATCCACATATAGGCTGAAGGCAGTTCAAATCATGGGGCAGCCAACACAGGGTCAGAACTAAGAAGCAGTGTCACATTTTTCAAAAACACTCTGACAGCAGGAAGACCAGATTAAATCAGCCCTCTCCTTCAACAGATCAGTCAGAGATGCTACAACCTTGGAGAAGTTGAAGCAAAACCCCGAAAGTACCCAACCATACCTAGGAAGCGTTGCAGCTCCTTCTTGGTGGTGGGCGGTGGAAACAGATTAATAGTGGCCACTTTAGCCCGCACTGGGAGAACACGACCCTGCCCGACCACTCTGCCGAGGTAGGTCACTGTTGCCTGGGCAAACTCAGTTGGCAAAGTTCACAGTGAGACAGGCCTCAGCCAAATGTTCAAACAGACTCCGTATCTGCACAAGATCGCGCTCCCAAGTGTCACTATAAAACAACCACATCATCTAGATAAACAGCACAGCTTTCAAGGCCAGAAGTCATCCTATTCATTAGACGCTAAAACATAGCAGGAACATTGCGTAGGCCTCAACTCCTGACCGAATAGGAGAAAAGACCCGAAGGAATAATGTAGATATTTCACGATCTCTTGATGACAAAGGCACTTCCCAGTAACCCTTCAACAAATCAAACTTGCTGAAAAACCGGGCAGCACCAACCTGGTAAACACAATCTTCCATCCGTGGGAGTGGGTAACAGTCCAGTTGTCAGTGCAAAATCTAAGAAAGTATGCTATAAGATTGTTTGAGGACAGTGCCCCACATCAACATTTTCCACAATCGTAGGTTTCATTAAATATTCACTTTTGGAAAATCTTCCTCTGATTTGTTATCCAAAGGGTCCCAGCTATAACATGTAGTGTCATTTTGTTAGATAAAATCCTTCTTCATATCCCAAAAAGTCGATTTAGTTGGCACCATCGATTTGAGTAATCTACTCGTTCAACATGCAGAGAAAGCAATCCGAAAATCTGCATCTAAACTTTGATTCAACAAGTCAAAGTACGTTTCTAGTTAGTGCTCAGGTACCCTAAAATGTAATTAAAGTATAATATTTAATACGGAAAGAAGTATGTTCAATAGGAAAGCAATATTAGCAGGTGCGCGTCCTCCTCATTGCACGCGCAAACACAGATTTCCAAACTGGTGTCGTTGTACTAAAACTCATATTTATCACTCGTTATTGAAGTTACAAGCCTGAAGCCAAGAACAAAGACTGTTGACACATTGTGGAAGGCATGGGAATTCCAATATGGGAGCTGGAATTGGATATTCCTCTATGCTTTCATACCTTAAGGGAACATTTTGACGCTTGCCATATGGTTAGTGAGAAAGTCCATATTGCAAATGTACGGTCCCTTACTAGACATCCAAAAACGTTTGTAAAATTCGCGGACGGCGTCGGGCCGTGCGACAGGGCCGAATCTTCCTGGAAGTCATCAAACGAACTCTTTCGGACATTCGGTTTCCGTTTTATAAAATATTCAAATTTTGATCCTTTTTCCGCTGTCCCGGTAAATCCCACAAGAGGGCGAATGGAATCATATTGCAAATGTACAAAAAATCACGAATCACGATGTGGCCTCATCCCCTAAATGGAAAAGACTTCGAAGATGAAACTTGGTGAGCGTAGGTTTGGCATAATGGGCAGTTGGCCATGAACAAGATGGCGTCTAGGCCTCAACGTTTTTTGAGTTATGGCCATTTTTCTGGGATTAAAGGTCAACCCTCATGAACTGTAAGTCAGTCATTTCTCCCAAAAGATGTCAAAGAAAAGCTATCTCACACACACACACACAGCAAGGATGGAGTGACAAAGTGTGGTGCTTAAAGACACACAGAGCCTGCAATGGATTTCCATATTCTCAAGGCCATGCCGAGTTCAACGAGATGCCCCACTTGACCGTAGCTCGCTCTGAGTGCAGCGACTGTGAAAAAAGTAGGCCCAAAATTACGCCTGGCCCTAAATGTCATTTGCTTTTGGGTGACAGTGAGAGAACCGTTAGGGTGAAAAGCACAATTCGACTTCCGGTACGTTCCTGAGGTCCTCCCGATCTGTGCAAGCCTAACCTTCACCGTGTGGCAATAATTAACCCTTAACAGAAAAATCTTTTTTTTTTTTTATCTCACAGCTTACAATGACATCTCTCCTTACAGGAAAACATTGCCTGCTCCCCTAAATTCAACCTAGAGCCTATGTGGGTTAATATTGCCTTATTAACATGTCTTCAATGACAATCCATCAGGCCATTATGAGGCTTACCTGTGTTGATTCTAAGCTTCCTGAAGCAACCGGAAGTGGTTAAAATCACCCTAAAAGTGTTTTTCCATATCCAAACTGATGTTTGATAGAAATAGTGAATTCAATCCTGTGTAAATCAGTCAGTTCTTAACGTATATACTTAAAACTCAGGATTCTGTAAAAGCATACTCCAATGAGGATATGCTTTTACTTTTAGCTTCCTGTGTCAAGTGCCATAATTGGTGTCACAGGGGCTGTTTCAAAGGGTTAAAAAAGTCAGATTTTTCCAAAACTTCATATGTGCGATTAGGCAACCCTCATGAACTGTAAATCAGTCATGTCTCCCATAAAATGTCCAAGAAAAACTCAATCACACACACACACAGCTTGGACGGAGGGACACAGTGGGGTGTGTCGAGACAGACAGAGCCTGCAATAGTTAACTTTGTTCGAACTAGAACCGTCAGACCTAGAGCTCAGGTTGATAGTGAATGGTGAGTTATGTGGCTCTAGAAGGTTCTCGGACCGAGAAACAGCCTCGTACATTTGCAATGACTTCAATAAATTTTTACATCACGAAAATTACGACATTTAGAAATGTCCCAGAGCCGCAAGGCTAGGTGCATTGCAACCGCCTCGGCCCATAGAGACAGACCCCAACGTTTCTGTCCGATAGCACATTCAAGGACCCCGTAGCAAGGCATGGAAAAAAGTGGATTTTCAGCACCAATTAAGGTCTAGCTCGTGCACCAAATGACCTATCGGGCCGAAACTTGGGATTCGGGGTCACCTCAGCTAGGCCTACACATAATGTCAGAACTGGACCCGCAGCTAGAACGTAACTACCTGTTTTACGTTTTTATTGTGGTTTGAACAGAAGGCGCTGTGAATTTTGGGCCAGCTCTGAAATATGTGATAGTTGGCTTCTAAACGAGTTGGAAAAAGTGGGTGTGGTGTCAGTTTGTATCAGTTTGGTGTCAGAATGATGACTTGCTGGTGACTTTTGTCTTTTTGCAATATGTTTAAACAGTGAGGTACCATCACCAAAGTGACATTCTGAAATCAACCCCAACGAGCGATGGAGAGGAACCAGAATCACTGCCCGGCCATCCCGAGTTCATCATGCCAGTCAATTTTGCATTTCTGCAGTATTTTTGAGCATTACAAATTCGTGATGATAAACGCCCATTGAAACATATTGCAAATGCACAGCCGTGCACCTGGTGATTCGAATGGGTTACCATTACGGGGTAGCAAGAGGTCCACAATTGGATAGGGAACACCCCCCTTGTCATTTTGGACGTTTTTCAAAAAATCGTTCAAAAACAACAGTCCCACCTCTCCCTCATCATACATGACAAATAGACCATCTAGGTTGATTCATGGCTTAACATAGTGCTATATGTCATTTTGGCAGTATAAATGCCTTTTGGACATGGTTCACTGACTTTTGTGTTTGTAAACCGACTTCCATTGATTGTACATGGCAAATGGATATAACATCCTGATTTGGCACTTTCAAATCTTTCATATTGCATTTAGACATTTCTTATGGCATTTGGCCTAAAAAAGTGAGTTTTGACTTCCTATGAAATCATATTGCAAATGGACAAAACATATGCCTTATGCACAAGTAAAAACCTTTTTTTTTAAAGCTGCCGGGGTCTCCCGTCTGTCCTGAGCTGCCGGAGTCTCCCGTCTGTCCTGAGCTGCCGGAGTCTCCCGTCTGTCCTGAGCTGCCGGAGTCTCCCGTCTGTCCTGAGCTGCCGGAGTCGCCCGTCTGTCCTGAGCTTCCGGAGTCGCCCGTCTGTCCTGAGCTGCCGGAGTCGCCGTCTGTCCTGAGCTGCCGGAGTCGCCCGTCTGTCCTGAGCTGCCGGAGTCGCCCGTCTGTCCTGAGCTGCCGGAGTCGCCCGTCTGTCCTGAGCTGCCGGAGTCGCCCGTCTGTCCTGAGCTGCCGGAGTCGCCCGTCTGTCCTGAGCTGCCGGAGTCGCCCGTCTGTCCTGAGCTGCCGGAGTCGCCCGTCTGTCCTGAGCTGCCGGAGTCGCCCGTCTGTCCTGAGCTGCCGGAGTCGCCCGTCTGTCCTGAGCTGCCGGAGTCGCCCGTCTGTCCTGAGCTGCCGGAGTCGCCCGTCTGTCCTGAGCTGCCGCCCGTCTGTCCTGAGCTGCCGGAGTCGCCCCGTCCTGAGCTGCCGGAGCCGCCCGTCTGTCCTGAGCTGCCGGAGTCTCCGTCTGCCTGTCAGCCAGGAGCTGCCGGAGCCGTCCTTCACTCCGGCGCCGTCCTTCACTCCGGCGCTGCCGGAGTCTCCCGCCTGTCCAGTGCTGCCGGAATCTCCTGTCCATTCGGGACCCATTGCTAGGGTCCCCAGTCTGAGGTCGGCGGCGAGGGTCACCGGTTGAGGAGGCGGACAAAGACGATGGTGGAGTGGGGTCCACGTCCCACGCCAGAGCCGCCACCGCGGACAGACACCCACCCAGACCCTCCCCTATAGGTTCAGGTTTTGCGGCCGGAGTCCGCACCTTTCCGGGGGGTACTGTCACGTTCTGACCTTAGTTCCTTTGTTATGTCTTTGTTTTAGCATGGTCAGGGCGAAAGTTGGGTGTGTTTGTCTGTGTTCCGTTTTCTATGTTGTGTTCTGTGTTTGACCTGGTATGGTTCTCAATCAGAGGCAGGTGTCATTTTTCCCGCTTGTGTTTCGTGGGTGTTTATTTTCTGTGTCTGTGTGATCCACATGGAACTGTTTCGGTTGGTTATTTCACAAGTCGTTTATTGTTTTGTTTCAGTGTTGGCTTGTTTAAAAAAAGAGCATGAACACGTAACACGCTGCGCATTGGTTCTCCGATCCTTACTACTCCTCCTCGTCGTCGGAAGAGGAAGACAGCCGTTACAATCACCCACAACTTTTGCTGTGAGGCGTCCATTTCCTCAACAACTGATCTTGAACGTTGTAACCCTAGGCAGAACTCCTTACTTCAATCGGAGGTATTTTGGGTATAAAAATTATCTTTATGGAACAAAAGGAACATTTGCTGTGTAACTGGGAGTCTCGTGAGTGAAAACATCCGAAGATTTTCAAAGGTAAACGGTTACTTTGATTGCTTTTCTGATTTTCGTGACCAAGCTTCCTGATGCTAAGTGAACATAATGCTATGCTAGTCTATCGATAAACCTACACAAACGCTTGGATTGCTTTCGCTGTAAAGCATAATTTCAAAATCTGACACGACAGGGTGATTAACAAAAGGCTATGCTGTGTTTTGCAATATTGCACTTGTGATTTCATGAATATTAATATTTTTTTGTAATATTATTTGACTGTTGCGCTATGCTATTCAGCAGTTGCTGACGAAAATGATCCCGCAACAGGGATGGGTAGCGTCAAGAAGTTAACAAACGAAGTAGACGAGTGGGTGCTCACCATGAATCAGATTGAACCAGTTGAAGGTGAAGAATTAATAGTTGAAATAACGAGAAGAAGATTGACCGAAGGGAGTAGCACCTCAGTCATTAGAATTGGTCTTACGCCAATACCTAAACAGGAAGAGCCTGTGGTAGCTAGAACGACAACAACAGTGGAAGCTGCTGTGAAGACCACAGTAGCTACCACTAAGATAACATCAACTGCCCTTACCAAGCAGTCCAATGTACCCACAAAGAAACCTAAAGCATCAGAACCAGGAGGGTTCTTTACTGACATTTGGAACTTTTTGACAAAATCTAATGATATACCTCAAGACAAAAACATTGTAAAAGCGACATATATCTCAGAATCAGAACCACTCAAGGACACCACACGAGAAGAAGTAGTGAAAAACGAGTGGTACGAATGGGCCAAGTATAAAGCAAAAACAAACATAGGATGGACAATTGTATTTTGTGTAGAAAATCACCTTTGTCTGATCTTTTGATAGTACCTGAACTTGCATCATTTGAAGAATGTGTTAAATGTAAAATGTTCAATACTCAGAGAAAATACTACATTCCTTTGTGTAACATAGAATGCAGTTTGGCACTAGGTAACACTAAAGGCAGAAGTGAATTAAATAAAAATATGTTGGGAGAACATGAATGTGCAACATAAGAACTGAATTGAATGATCCTCATAATGATGGGTTTACTATTGTAAAAAGAAAAGAAAGGGGGAAAAAATGAATGTTTCTACAGCTATGGAGATAATGGGATGTGGGAAACACTATAGTTAATTGAATAAACTATTTGGGTAATAGACACTGCAGGAGTTAGTCAATTTGATAAAGTAATAATTGTAAAACACAAAGGTAAAATGTGGTAATATAACTCAAGTAACATTATATCTTGAAATGTTAAAGAATCAGGATTGAGGAATAGCTGATTGGTTCTGGATGTGTGGGCATACTACATGCTCATTGCTTCTTCACAATATAATGATTGATTATAAGTGTTTTATTCTTTACAGACTAGATCTTTTACTCCCATCTATGTTATTGTTTGGAGATGTTTGGTCTAGTTGGGTTTTGTAAGCTTTATTTTTGTTCATGTTTTTGTCAACTGTTGGTATTTGCCTCCACCCTATATGTCCTTTAAGTGTAATTTTTGGTGCTAAATAAGCACCAGAGGAGGGTTTTGTGGGAGAAAGATATACATATAGGGAGGAACATAATACTGTAACACAAGAGAAAGATACACTTAGAGTGCATTTGCCATTCTGGTAAAATGCATTGTCTATTGTATAGGACAGGAGGCCAGAGTAAGGCCATGAGAGCATAGGACAGCTGGACATACCAAGGTCAGAGGGACATACAAAGGAGGGGGTCAGCCAAATGACCAACTGATGGACTATAGACATAGGCCAAATATTTTTAGGACATGATGATGCTGAAGGAATGTCAGAAGAGACACATAGTCTACGAGTCCTAATAAGGACAGACATACCAAAGAACACACCAGGCTGAAAGTAGGGGGCCCATAGCATAAGATAGGCATGTATTATTTTTGGGACATGAAGAGGTCCTGTCACCATTATAACTTGACTGAAAGCAGATATGGGCATTATCGAGCTGAACAAGCAGGATGCACAGATTGGGATATAATGGTGGCAGATGGACTGAGGGAAGTAACTTCATTTGCATGTGGGATGGACTCACATGTTGTATGTGTATAAATCAGAGCCAGTGCTCTGGAAAAGGGTGTGTTCCGCGGACCATCTAGGCTTCTGATATGTTTGTATTAGAAGCCTATATTGAATTCACAAGTTCTTGTAAATGTTATATTTTGAAATGATTCTCCGCGACACTGTCCACCTGTCGACGATATAATGATTTCAGGGATTTTTGTGATGATGAGTTATCTGAAATTGAGATAAAAGACTGTATTAAAAGCCTAAGGACAATAGGTCCCCTGGAAATGATGGTTTAATAAGCGAGTTTTATAAAGCATTCAATGATAAATTGATTCCTTTCATTCTTGCTATGTTTCAAGAATCAATAGAAAATGGGGAGTTACCGGCTTCCTTAAAACAAGGTGTAATTACTTTGATTCCCAAACTTAATAAGGATACTCTTTATATAGACAACTGGAGACCCATTAGCCTGTTGAATAATGATGGGAAATTATCACGTTAGATATTTTCGCATCAGCTCTTTTTCAGAGCATATCTGATTGGTCAAAAGAGCAATTACTTTTCGAATAACTGTCTTCAAAGTAATGATTTGGGACGTCGGGGTGGATATGAACGCTTCTTTTAGTAATATTACTTGTTCACGTTACATTTAAGAACTCTAGATTCTACAGAGCAATGCAGGTAAGATGCTCGCGGAAAGGTCAGCCTAATCACTTTGCACCAGCACATAACTGGCGCGTTCTCACTCTCGTTCCTGTCGCAAGGCATTCTGGAACTTGCAGTCAAAAGCGTAATTCAATACTAACCAATACAATTACATATGTAAATAACTGTAAAGAAATATCTTTAATTACAGCTCAATGAATTAACTTAAACATGAACACATTAAAGTTACAACAATTACTCAAAACAATGACTGAATTGGGCTGCCTGTCTCAACGAAGCCATAGAAACCTGGACATGCTCCAACTGAAATGTTCCCTCCTGTCAGCACTGATGTTGAATGGCATTAAATACACTTTTTTTGTTCTCTCCCATCCCCTGTAGGTTTGTTGAACATGAGTGGAAATGAAACTCCAGCACACTGGTAGCACTAAAGACGTGTGAGTATAACTTTTCCAGGTGAGTTGAACCTGCCTGTGGGTGCAGTGGGGATATTCCTGGGAGGTCTACCGATGAAGAGGTATTGGCGTTGTATCTGGAGCCCAGCTGTCTTTCGTCACCTCCTTCATGGCCTACCTCCTCCTCCCTCTGCAGTCTGGCACTAAGTGTGACAACGGGAAAATATGACATCTGATTGGTTGGTTGGTTGGTGGGTTAATAAAAACAAAAGTTTTGATCAGTGGAATATGAGGGAGAGCTTGACCAAAACACACATGGGCTTGTGCCGGGGCTCCCTCATGTGGGAATATTCAGTATGGTTGTTACTGAGCCCGGATTCCTGGCTGTTTTGTCACTGTGCCTGTGTCAATGATAGTTCAGCAACAATTATTTAAACATCATTATTACCAGCCATTTTCTCTGTCCCCCAGGTCCCCTGGTGTACGATGGCAGCCTGTTGTCAGAGTGTAACAGAGACTGCTCCTGCTTGGCTGGGGAGTGGGACCCTGAGTGTTCAGACAACGGCATCATCTACACCTCCCCCTGCCTCGCAGGCTGCTCCATCTTTACAGGTTACGGCAAGAACACGTACCAATCCTATTAATGTACTGAGTGTACAAAACATTCACAGGGATGCTGGCCCATGTTGACTTCAATGCTTCCCACAGTTGTGTCAAGTTGGCTGTATGTCTTTTGAGTGGTGGACCATTCTTGATACACATGGGAAACTGTTGAGCGTTAAAAAAACAACAGCGTTGCAGTTCTTGACACAAACTGGTACCCCTGGCACCGACTACCATGCCCCGTTGAAAGGCACGTAAATATTTTGTCTTGCCCATTCACCCTCTGAATGGCACACACACACAATCCATGTCTGAATTGTCTCAAGCTTTACAATCTTTTTTTAAACCTTTCCCCTCCTCTTTATCTACACTGATTTAAGTGGATTTAACTAGTAACATCCATAAGGGATTATAGCGTTAACCTGGATTCACCTGGTCAGCATATGTCATGGAAAGAGCAGGTGTTCTTAATGTTTTATACACTCAGTGTAACTCATGGCACTGACACTTACCACTGCATATACATTCAGAGCACAAGACACTTTAAAAATAAAATAGTGTATATTTTTGGTCTAGTGTTCAATTTTCTTCTCTATTGATCAATACTGTATGCTATGCGCACACAGTTGTCTGTTGTCGATCTGGAACCACTGACAGAGTAGGGGAGTATCTGTGGCCACATGATAAAACACTAGTCTGGCATCAGTAGTCTGAAAATAGGAGGAAACCAGTTGGACATGTACATCAACATATGGCAGTTGACATTAATATTGTCAAAAACTCATCCTTAGATGTCTCACACTTTTTGAATGAACTTGTGCCTTTGGCCAGGATCCAATTTTCCCACGGAGCTGGTGTGTGAAGGACCATATAGAATCATCTGAATGAGGCTTATTCATGATTCAGTGGGATTATAGCATAGTTGAATTCCATTTCATTTCCAATGATTTTAAGAAATTAATGGAAAGCCATGTACTGATTGTATTTGTATGTTATGAATCGCTACTTGAATATGTACAAAAACAGTTTGTTGATTTAGTGTGTCAGTTTTGTGGAGGTCCAAAATTAATGTAAAATCCAGACATTTGAGGAATGACACGCAGTATGACATGAGCGATACCAAAAACATAGCTACTGCAGTCAGTTTACAACCAGAGTTTCCAGTGGCTCGGGTGGTTGTTGTCCTTGATGGTCTTTTTTGCCTTCCTGTGACATCGGGTGGTGTAAATGTCCTGGAGGGCAGGTAGTTTTCCCCCAGTGATGCGTTGTGCAGTTGCTGTACCAGGCGGTGATACAGCCTGACAGGATGCTCTTGATTGTGCATCTGTAAAAGTTTGTGACCTTTTTTGGTGACAAGCCAAATTTCTTCAGCCTCCTGAGGTTGAAGAGGCGCTGTTTTCCTCCTTCACCATGCGGTCTGTGTGGGTGGACCATTTCCTTCCTGTTTGGCCCTGTCCGGGGGTATCATCGGATGGGGCCACAGTGTCTCCTGACCCCTCCTGTCTCAGCCTCCAGTATTTATGCTGCAGTAGTTTGTGTCAGGGGGCTAGGGTCAGTTTGTTATATCTGGAGTACTTCTCCTGTCTTATCCGGTGTCCTGTGTGAATTTAAGTATGCTCTCTGTAATTCTCTCTTTCTTTCTCTCTCTCGGAGGACCTGAGCCCTAGGACCATGCCTCAGGACTACCTGGCATGATGACTCCTTGCTGTCCCCAGTCCACCTGGCTGTGCTGCTGCTCCAGTTTCAACTGTTCTGCCTGCGGCTATGGAATCCCGACCTGTTCACCGGACGTGCTACCTGTCCCAGACCTATTATTTGACCATGCTGGTCATTTATGAACATTTGAACATCTTGGCCATGTTCTATTATAATCTCCACCCGGCACAGCCAGAAGATGACTGGCCCACCCTTCATAGCCTGGTTCCTCTATGTTTCTTCCTAGCTTTTGGCCTTTCTAGGGAGTTTTTCCCAGCCAACGTGCTTCAACACCTGCATTGCTTGCTGTTTGGGGTTTTAGGCTGGGTTTCTGTACAGCACTTTGAGATATCAGCTGATGTACGAAGGGCTATATAAATAAATTTGATTTGATTTCAATTTGTCCGTGATGTGTATGCCGAGGAACTTAAAACTTTCCACTTCTCCACTACTGTCCTGTTGATGTGGATAGGGGGGATGCTCCCTCTGCTGTTTCCTGAAGTCCACGATCATCTCCTTTGTTTTATTGACGTTGAGCGTGAGGTTATTTTCCTGACACCACACTCCCGAGGGTGTAGCATAAGAACAGCTTCATTGGCACAATGGACAATAACCTTGCACAATGTTCTAATCTAACATTCTAATCTATATCTGCTTAATTTGTAAATTATGTCAGTGTTGGAGCCCCTGGCTATCCATAAAAGGAAAAAAACAAGAATATGGTTTCGTCTGGTTTGCATATTAATATAAGAAATTGGAAATGATTTATAGGTTTATAAGTATATTTTATCCAATTACATTTTTGATACTTAAGTATATTTAAAACCACATACTTTTAGACTATTACTCTAGTATTTTACTGGGTGACTTTAACTTGAGTAAAAGTAAAGATACCTTAATAGAAAATGAGTCAGTCATGTATGACAATTGGGTACTTTTTCCACCACTGCACTGGTTCTGTATATAAGCCATTTAGCAATAACTTTGACCCAAAGCGACTTAGATACGATCATGCTTGCTTCGTCCCGTAAAGTATTGTTCCTAGAGAAACTGAATATGCCGCTGTTAATTAAAGTGGCTAGAGATTGAGTCAGTATGTTGGCAGCAGCCACTCAATGTAAGGGAATTACCCCCCTGAAATGGACAAAAAAGAATGGCAAAACATTGGCATTGGACAAACCATATACACGGTGTCCAATACCACCCGATGTGGCGTTGATTCGTGTAAAGTTGATTGCAAATGCCATATGGCAAATGCCAGTTGTAACACTTCAAAAATGAAACAGGTGGTGAATGCGCTCCACCGGGGTTTTTCATATTGCAAATGCAACCCAAGTCAACATCCAAATGCAAAATTTTTAAAAAGTGAAATTTTGTTCACAAACTTATCACCCCCCAAAAAAGTGCTTTCTGGACCGTTTTTCGAAATTCTTTCGATTTTTTTGTCAATTACACATGTGCAAGAACTGTATGAATATACTTTTGTCCAATTTTATTATCATTTTTTTAAATTACTTGCGCATAAGGCACATGTTTTGTCCATTTGCAATATGATTTCATAGGAAGTCAAAAGTCAAAAATAGCAAAATTTTATAAAAAACTTTACACACCCTTAATAATTAAAAATAGGATGTAATAAATGAATAAATATTCTTATTCATTTCTTTGCACTTGTGTGCGTATAAGGTAGTTGTTGTGAAATTGTTAGATAACTTGTTAGATATTACTGCAAGGTCAGAACTAGAAGCACAAGCATTTCGCTACACTCGCATTAACATCTGCTAACCATGTGTATGTGATTTGATTGAATGTTTTCCCCAAAAAACCTACCACTGCTTTGATTTCTAATTTGATCAGTATTGGTTTATGCTGTTAAAATTTCTGTTTAAGCAATAAACAAATTTTAAAAAGAACATCTCTGGTTGTAAACTGACTGCAGTAGCTATGTTTTTGGTATCGCGCGTGTCATTCCTCAACTGTCTGGATTTTACATTAATTTTGGATCTCCACCAAACTGACACACTAAATTAACTAACTGTTTTTGTACATATTCAAGTAGCGATTCATAACATACAAATACAATCAGTACATGGCTTTCCATTAATTTCTTAAACTCATTGGAAATGAAATGGAATTCAACTATGCTATAATCCCACTGAAACATGAATAAGCCTCATTCAGATGATTTTATATGGTCCTTTACCCACCAGCTCCGTGGGAAAATTGGATCCTGGCCAAAGGCACAAGTCATCGAGGATGAGTTTTTGACAATATTAATGTCAACTGCCATATGTTGATGTACATGTCCAACTGGTTTCCTCCTATTTTCAGACTACTGATGCCAGACTAGTGTTTTATCATGGGGCCACAGATACTCCCCTACTCTGTCAGTGGTTCCAGATCGACAACAGACAACTGTGTGCGCATAGCATACAGTATTGAGCAATAGAGAAGAAAATTGAACACTAGACCAAAAATATACACCATTTTATTTTAAAGTGTCTTGTGCCATCCCAAACAACGTACAATAAAATGAAATTGAAATTAAAGCTAAAGGGCATATGCAGTAGGGTTGATAAAGGTCAAGATAAGTTTGACTGGGACTAGTGGAAGCGTAGGATGTTTGGTAACATTTGGCATCCTAAACTTGTTTACATGTGACAAAGTAGGCTACAGGACCATATAGTGCTTCTACCCAAGTGGTGGCCCATCATGTCTTTAGGAGCTACAGTCTTTTTCATTTTTTTTCCAACCAGACATAGCTAGAATGTTATGGAGTGATATTAGTGCCAACATAAACTGAATTTCAGATTCAACATCATATCGCTCCATAAACTCTAGTGTGCCTGGTTTGGCCAAAGATTACTACACATTTTGGCCCTCCAGGAAAAATGCCAAACTCTCTTTGAAGTCTCTGACTTCCTCCCTATAGGCTCTCGTTGTTGGTGATCAGGCCCTACCACATTTGTGTCATTGGCAAACTTAATGATTGTGTTGGAGCAACAGGTAAACATGGAGTACAGGAAGGGACTAAGCAGGCACCCCTGAGGGGTCCCCGTGTTGAGGGTCAGCTTGGCAGATTTTTTTATTTGACCTTTATTTAACCAGGTAGGCTAGTTGAGGACAAGTTCTCATTTACAACTGCGACCTGGCCAAGGTAAAGCATAGCAGTGTGAACAGACAACAACACAGAGTTACACATGGAGTAAACAATAAACAAGTCAATAACACAGTAGAAAAAAGAAAAAAGAGTTCATAATTACAATTTTGCAGATTAACACTGGAGTGATAAATGATCAGATGGTCATGTGCAGGTAGAGATACTGGTGTGCAAAAGAGCAGAAAAGTAAATAAATAAAAACCGTATGGGGATGAGGTAGGTAAATTGGGTTGGCTATTTACCGATGGACTATGTACAGCTGCAGCGATCGGTTAGCTGCTCAGATAGCAGATGTTTAAAGTTGGTGAGGGAGATAAAAGTCTCCAACTTCAGCGATTTTTGCAATTCGTTCCAGTCACAGGCAGCAGAGAACTGGAAGGAAAGGCGGCCAAATGAGGTGTTGGCTTTAGGGATGATCAGTGAGATACACCTGCTGGAGCGCATGCTACGGGTGGGTGTTGCCATCGTGACCAGTGAACTGAGATAAGGCGGAGCTTTACCTAGCATGGACTTGTAGATGACCTGGAGCCAGTGGGTCTGGCGACGAATATGTAGCGAGGGCCAGCCGACTAGAGCATACAGGTCGCAGTGGTGGGTGGTATAAGGTGCTTTAGTAACAAAACGGATGGCACTGTGATAAACTGCATCCAGTTTGCTGAGTAGAGTATTGGAAGCTATTTTGTAGATGACATCGCCGAAGTCGAGGATCGGTAGGATAGTCAGTTTTACTAGGGTAAGTTTGGCGGCGTGAGTGAAGGAGGCTTTGTTGTGGAATAGAAAGCCGACTCTAGATTAGACTCTCTGAATGTATATGCAGTGGTAAGTGTCAGTGCCATGAGTTACACTGAGTGTATAAAACATTAAGAACACCTGCTCTTTCCATGACTTATGCTGACCAGGTAAATCCAGGTTAAAGCTATAATCCCTTATGGATGTCACTAGTTAAATCCACTTAAATCAGTGTAGATAAGGAGGAGGAGACAGGTTTTAAAAAAATATTGTAAAGCTTGAGACAATTGAGACATGGATTGTGTGTGTGTGCCATTCAGAGGGTGAACGGGCAAGAGAAAATATTTACGTGCCTTTCAACGGGGCATGTTAGTAGGTGCCAGGGGTACCAGTTTGTGTCAAGAACTGTAACGCTGCTGGGTTTTATACGCTCAATAGATTTCCGTGTGTATCAAGAATGATCCACCACTCAAAAGACATACAGCCAACTTGACAGAACTGTGGGAGCCATTCGAGTCAACATGGGCCAGCATCCCTGTGAATGTGTTGTACACTCAGTACATTAATAGTATTGGTACCGTGTTCTTGCCATAACCTGTAAAGCTGGAGCAGCCTGCGAGGCAGGGGGAGGTGTAGGTGATGCCGTTGTCTGAACACACAGGGTCCCACTCCCCAGCCAAGCAGGAGCAGTCTCTGTTACACTCTGACAACAGGCTGCCATCGTACACCAGGGGACCTGGGGGACAGAGAAAATGGCTGGTAATAATGATGTTTAAATAATTGTTGCTGAACTATCATTGGCTCAGTAACAACCATACTGTATATTCCCACAAGAGGGAGCCCCGGCACAAGCCCATGTGTGTTTTGGTCAAACTCTCCCTCATATTCCACTGATCAAAACTTTTGTTTTTATCAACCCACCAACCAACTAATCAGATATCATATTTACCCGTTGTAGGACACGGTCAGACCAGCCACCTGAATGTTGTCACACTTAGTGCCAGACTGCAGAGGGAGGAGGAGGTAGGCCATGAAGGAGGTGACGAAAGACAGCTGGGCTCCAGACACAACGCCAAGCTTATACCTCTTCATCAGTAGACCTCCCAGGAATATCCCTACCGCACCCACAGGCAGGTTCAACTCACCTGGAAAAGTTATACTCACACGTCTTTAGTGCTACCAGTGTGCTGGAGTTTCATTTCCACTCATGTTCAACAAACCTACAGGGTTTGGGAGAGAACAAAAAAAGTGTATTTAATGCCGTTCAACATCAGTACTGACAGGATGGAACATTTCAGCTGGAGCATGTCCAGGTTTCTATGGCTTTGTTGAGACAGGCAGCCCAATTCAGTCAATTGTTTTGAGTAATTGCTCTATTGACCAATCAGATATGCTCTGAAAAAGAGCTGATGCGAAAATATCTAATGTGAAAATTTCCCATCATTATTCAACAGGCTAATGGTTCTCCAGTTGTCTATATAAAGAGTATCCTTATTAAGTTTGGGAATCAAAGTAATTACACCTTGCTTTAAGGAAGCCATTAACTCCCCATTTCCTATTGATTGGTGAAACATAGCAAGAATGAAAGGAATCAATTTATCATTGAATGCTTTATAAAACTCGCTTATTAAACATACACTTCCAGGGGACCTATTGTCCTTAAGGCTTTTAATACAGTCTTTTATCTCAATTTCAGATAACTCATCATCACAAAAATCCCTGAAATCATTATCCATCTTTTTAGCAATGTTTACAACACGTCATGCTCTATCAACTGAGCTACGAAGGAGCACGTCCACGTCACTAGAATGATGACAAGCCATTTCAACTGATTCTAAAGGGAATCATAGAATTCCAAACTCATTTCTATGGCAACACAGTTGTCAATTTTGTAAACAATCATTTTCGAACGTGTGTTGCCAAGAGACATCTAACCGACGTTCTATGGAACGTTTTCTGTGCGAAAACAACAACTTCAGTTTGCTGCTTGACAACAAACTTGTTTGATTTTTGAGACCTGAGAACAATCGACTGGAAAATGCCTGGGTGCTTTTCAAGACTGGCAGAGAGAGTGTGTGGACGTCGGCGGCCTACTGCATCGACAGGTTGTTCAAATTCATTTGTGGCTTGTTTTTCTTGTCTTTTTCTATTTTGCAGGACTCGTGATCGTCGACAGGTGGACAGCGATTTCGAAGAGGGTATGTGGAGTTTAAAACTCTTCTTTTACTACATTTAACAATGTCATTATAATTTGCGAAATGTTGTGTTTTCTATCATTCAGACTTGGCAAAAATGCTTGTGCTAGAGATGTTGTAGCTAGCTAGCTTGCTAGTTAACATTAACTTTAGTAACTGTTGCTAAGCGATCGACTTTTGCTACCTAGCTAGCTAGTATTAGCAATCTTTATGTCCTAACAATAGTTTATTTTATATTCCAATGTTCCTCATTTTAGAAACAACTGTCCTGGATGAGGTCCAGTTGGATGTGCCATTGGATGATGTGCCAGATGTTCCACAGCTGCCAGTCCTCCTTGATGACCAGAATGCTGCTATCATCCTTGAGGATGTGCCAGATGTGCAGACTATCCTTGAGGTACTTTGACATGAAACAAATCTCTTGTCTGCTTTCTGCTTTAGGAGGCCACTGGCAGAGGCCACTCTTTTCTTTGTCATAGGACGAGGCCAAGTTCATCCGTACCTATAACGACTTTGTGGACTACCTGAGTGACCCCTCCAAGCGGAATGACATTGAGAGGGAGCTGGCTGAGGCAAAGGTGAGTTCATTAACTCTTTCAAGTGTCACTGAGTTCTTCCACATGCATGTCTTTATACATCACAGTAGCTGATCTATATGAAATCATTCCTATTTTCTCCAAATGTGTTTTCTTGTCCTAGATCCATCATGTGAACATGATAGATGTCCTCTTTGAACTGGTGCTGTTTGGGATGATGACAGCTCAGAAGTCCCTGATGGTGGTAAGTAGCATCTCACTGGTACATGTTTTGATATCTCTCTATTAGCAGTTTCACTTAAATTCCTCATCTCTTCTATTCTCTCCTCTTTTCTCCTCCTTTGTTTCCTTTAGCACCCTGGTGGGTTCGTGGTGCGTCTGAACGCTCTCCTGTACTCCTTCCTGCCCACTGCTGCCAACATGGAGCCAGAGGCTGACAGATACCTGCTGCTGCTCAATGTAAGAGTCAAGAGGTTACTTCCTGTTTACTTCCATATTCTTAGTGTACTTCCTTATTCATGGTTAACCAGGTTCCAATGCCATTTTAAGGGGAGTATTTCTAATTGTCTCTCTCCTCTTGATAAGCTAGTAACTCAGAACCATTTTCTATGTGTTGTGTGGTGTTATCTTCAGGGCGGACTGATGGCTCTGCTAGATGAGATGTTTGGCCAGCAGCTGGCCTGGTATTTTAACTCCGAGTCTCTGGTCTCTGAGCTCTCCAGCCTCCTGGAGTACCACTTGGAGAGCCTCATGGCCAGCATGTAGTCCTACTGCAGGGAGCATACTCCTTTCTCCTTCTCTCTCTCTTTTGAAGGAATTGAGGACTTGAAGTGCTTTGTTGAACCATGATTAGTTAACACCCATGAATTTAATGTATTCTCTTGTTTTCTCTCCCCACAGGATTCTTGTGACACTTTGCCACCCAACAGGGATCTAGACACCAATGCCCTACATTACTTTGCACTGAATTTGACATTTTAAAATAAAATAAGTTGTAGTTCAAAAACATTTTTGTTTCTGTCTTTTCATCTATTTGATTTATGACAATTTCCTCTTCCTAGAGTTATAATGCTAATATTAGATTACATGAACAATGATTCTTTATTATCTGCATATGGAAATAAAAAACAACGTTTAGTTGATTTACAGATACTACAGGCCCACACATTATATGGTTTTGTACTGTGGTTTGTGATACTGTACTATTTAAAAACATGTAGGACTACATACACTGAGTGCACAAAACATAAGAAACATCTTCTTCATATTGAGTTGCACACTCTTTTCCCCTCAGAACAGCCTCATTTCGTCTCAGCATGGTACAAGCTGCCCTAAGCGTTCCACAAGGATGCTGGCCCATGTTGTGTCAAGTTGGCTGGATGTCCTTTGGGTGGTGGACCATTCTTGAGACACATGGGAAACAGTTGAGCATGAAAAAAACAGCAGTGTTGCAGTTCTTGACACACTTAACCCGGTGCACCTGGCACCTACTACCATACACCGTTCAAAGACAGTTAAATCTTTTCTCTTGCCGAATCACCCTCTGAATGACACACACAACCCATGTCTCAATTCTCTCAAGGTTTTAAAATATTTCTTTCTCCCCTTCATCTACTCTGACTGAAGTGGATTCAACAAGTGACATCAATAAGGGGTCATAGCTTTCACTTGGTCAGTCTATGTCATGGAAAGAGCAGGTGTCCTCGATGTTTTGTATTATCAGTGTGTGTAGTAACCTGGTACAGTATAAAGTATACCACTAGAGGGGATAATTGCTTCAGTCTTGAATGTTACTTCTCACTATCCCTACATTAAAAGTCTGCCATTGTAGACTCCGGTAACTTCGGTATCTTAGTTTTTTATATTTGCCATTAATGTCTGAACCATTTCCCGTCTTTCCCACTGAAACCAGTAATGTGAGCGTTCATTTGAGAGAGGGTGTAGTAGTGCATACTGACCACTAGTTGGATCATAGTGTGGGTGGTGGAGTTTATGCAGGAACACAGAGGGTAGAGGCATTCTCCATCACAGTAGAAGGCAGAGTAACCCGTAGGAGCCAATACCCAGTCCTAATGGAGAGAAATACCATAGAAATCGAATGACAAGATTAGATGAATGACTAGAATAGACTCTTTCTATGAGAAATACATGATAAAGAATGCAAAGAACATACTCTACAATGCACATCCTACACAAATGCCTTGCTTCCCTAAAAATACTGTGTGTTACAGCAAATAAGGTGGTACAATATTAGCTCATGATTATCTATTCAGTACAATGTGTAGTTAAGAGAGATAGAATCTCACCTTCCAGCCTTGTTCACTGAATCTCACAGATAATTCATTTCTCTTACAAGCCTGACGCCCACTGTTGACATGTGATCTGAAAGGGACCAAAAAATATGTTATGAACCAGGAAAGACTAATGTCCACTTTGGATGCATTGGATTTCAAATGAAATGTAAACGCAACTTCAGTAATTTTGTAATTGGGATGATTTATCCCTTTAAACTGTGTATAAAACAAGTTTAACTACAAGACAAAAAACCAGTGTTGCCCCCTGACCTTGTATGTATACTGGGCAAGGCCAGGTCGTATTTGGGCTTCTTCTTATGGGGGTTGGGTTTCAGGATGCCTGGGGGCGACGGAGCCTGGCTGGCCCTGAAGAAGTTGGTTAGATGAGTACTTGAAGGCTTATATCTATATTTTGGAATGTTGGATGATGATTTCGGGAAAAATCATGGAAAAGGGACCAGACCACTTTTTTTGTTAGTTAACCTAAACAAATCACCACCCTCTATAGAATAACAACAGTGACAACAGTTGACTGCTATTTAAGTAATAATTTGACTGTCAAATCCATGTATTGGTATGTGGCCATTGACTTTTATGGAGAGACCGCCCCAAATTTTCTGTGCCATTTCCTGGCCATTTCATTAACTCCGTGTTCTAAGCTCTGCGCATCCCAGCGCTTGGATAAATCAATGGTACAAACCTTAAGATATTGATCTTGAAAGAGTTGCATAACGGGCTGCAGGGAGGTCAGGCGCAGGATAGCAGAACTGGGTATTAACCGGAGCAGTTTAATGAGGAAAAATCCAAAGGCACCCAGAACAACAGAATATGGGTTGAAATAACCCGTCGCAAACCAGTCTGAAGTACACATACACTTTACAACAAACAATTCCACACACAGGCATGGGGGAAACAGAGGGCTATATACACGTCAAGTAATGAGGGAATGTAAACCAGGTGTGTGGGAAAACAAGACAAAACAAATGGAAAATGAAAGGTGGATCGGCAATGGCTAGAAGACCGGTGACGTCGACCGCCGAACGCAGCCCGAACAAGGAGAGGAACCGACTTCAGTGGAAGTCGTGACAGATCTGTTTAAAACAATCAATCTTGTCATCGTGATCTGAGGTTAACATTTTGTGTAATTCTACTAAGTTTTATAGGGTGAAAATGCAAGCTTGTGTAAGGTAGTAACTCAAACTGTCCGCATTTGGGAAATTTGCGCAATATAAATCAAATCAAATTTTATTTGTCACATATACATTGTTAGTAGATGTTAATGCGAGTGTAGCGAAATGCTTGTGCTTCTAGTTCCGACAATGCAGTAATAACCGACGAGTAATCGAGCTAACAATTACAAAACTACTACCTTATACACACAAGTGTAAAGGGATAAAGAATATGTACATAAAGATATATGAATGAGTGATGGTACAGAGCAGCATAGGCAAATTGCAGTAGATATATATACATATGAGATAAATAATGTAGGGTATGTAAACATTATATTTAGTAGCATTGTTTAAAGTGGCTAGTGATATATTTTACATCAATTCCCATCAATTCCCATTATTAAAGTGGCTGGAGTTAAGTCAGTGTGTTGGCAGCAGCCACTCAATGTTAGTGGTGGCTGTTTAACAGTCTGATGGCCTTGAGATAGAAGCTGTTTTTCAGTCTCTCGGTCCCAGCTTTGATGCACCTGTACTGACCTCGCCTTCTGGATGATAGCATGGTGAACGGGCAGTGGCTCGGGTGGTTGTTGTCCTTGATGATTTTTATGGCCTTCCTGTGACATCGGGTGGTGTAGGTGTCCTGGAGGGCAGGTAGTTTGCCCCCAGTGATGCATTGTGCAGACCTCACTACCCTCTGGAGAGCCTTACGGTTGTGGGCGGAGCAGTTGCCGTACCAGGCGGTGATACAGCCCGACAGGATGCTCTCGATTGTGCATCTGTAGAAGTTTGTGAGTGCTTTTGGTGACAAGCCGAATTTCTTCAGCCTCCTTCAGCCTCCTGAGCCTCCTGTGTGGGTGGACTCCTGAGCCTCCTGTGTGGGTGGACCAATTCAGTTTGTCTGTGATGTGTACGCCGAGGAACTTAAAACTTACTACCCTCTCCACTACTGTTCCATCGATGTGGATAGGGGGGTGTTCCCTCTACTGTTTCCTGAAGTCCACAATCATCTCCTTAGGTTTGTTGACGTTGAGTGTGAGGTTATTTTCCTGACACCACACTCCGAGGGCCCGCACCTCCTCCCTGTAGGCCGTCTCGTCGTTGTTGGTAATCAAGCCTACCACTGTTGTGTCGTCCGCAAACTTGATGATTGAGTTGGAGGCGTGCGTGGCCACGCAGTCGGTGAACAGGGAGTACAGGAGAGGGCTCAGAACGCACCCTTGTGGGGCCCCAGTGTTGAGGATCAGCGGGGTGGAGATGTTGTTACTTACCCTCACCACCTGGGGGCGGCCCATCAGGAAGTCCAGTACCCAGTTGCACAGGGCGGGGTCGAGACCCAGGGTCTCTTGATGACGAGTTTGGAGGGTACTATGGTGTTAAATGCTGAGTTGTATTCGATGAACAGCATTCTCACGTAGGTATTCCTCTTGTCCAGATGGGTTAGGGCAGTGTGCAGTGTGGTTGAGATTGCATCGTTTGTGGACCTATTTGGGCGGTAAGCAAATTGGAGTGGGTCTAGGGTGTTAGGTAGGGTGGAGGTGATATGGTCCTTGACTAGTCTCTCAAAGCACTTCATGATGACGGAAGTGAGTGCTACGGGCGGTAGTCGTTTAGCTCAGTTACCGTAGCTTTCTTGGGAACAGGAACAATGTTGGCCCTCTTGAAGCATGTGGGAACAGCAGACAGATGAGATAGGGATCGATTGAATATGTCCGTAAACACACCAGCCAGCTGGTCTGCGCATGCTCTGAGGGCGCGGCTGGGGATGCCGTCTGGGCCTGCAGCCTTGCAAGGGTTAACACGTTTAAATGTTTTACTCACCTCGGCTGCAGTGAAGGAGAGTCCGCATCGGGCCGTATCAGTGGCACTGTATTGTCCTCAAAGCGGGCAAAAAGTTATTTAGTCTGCCTGGGAGCAAGGCATCCTGGTCCGTGACTGGGCTCGTTTTCTTTTTGTAATCCGTGATTGACTGTAGACCCTGCCACATACCTCTTGTGTCTGAGCCGTTGAATTGCGATTCTACTTTGTCTCTATATTGACACTTAGCTTGTTTGATTGCCTTGCAGAGGGAATAGCTACACTGTTTTTATTCGGTCATGTTTCCGGTCACCTTGCCCTGATTAAAAGCAGTGGTTCGCGCTTTCAGTTTCACGCGAATGCTGCCATCAATCCACGGTTTCTGGTTTGGGAATGTTTTAATCGTTGCTATGGGAACGACATCTTCAACGCACGTTCTAATGAACTCGCTCACCGAATCAGCGTATTCGTCAATGTTGTTGTCTGACGCAATACGAAACATATCCCAGTCCACGTGATGGAAGCAGTCTTGGAGCGTGGAATCAGATTGGTCGGACAAGTGTTGAACAGACCTCAGCATGGGAGCTTCTTGTTTTAGCTTCTGTCTGTAGGCAGGGAGCAACAAAATGGAGTCGTGGTCAGCTTTTCCGAAAGGAGGGCAGGGGAGGGCCTTATATGCATCGCGGAAGTTAGAATAGCAACGATCCAAGGTTTTACCAGCCCTGGTTGCGCAATCGATATGCTGATACAATTTAGGGAGTCTTGTTTTCAGATTAGCCTTGTTAAAATCCCCAGCTACAATGAATGCAGCCTCAGGATATATGGATTCCAGTTTGCAAAGAGTCAAATAAAGTTTGTTCAGAGCCATCGATGTGTCTGCTTGGGGGGTGGAATATATACGGCTGTGATTATAATCAAAGAGAATTCCCTTGGTAGATAATGCGGTCGACATTTGATTGTGAGGAATTCTAAATCAGGTGAACAGAAGGACTTGAGTTCCTGTATGTTGTTGTGACCATACCACGTCTCATTAACCATAAAGCATACGCCCCGCCCCTCTTCTTACCATAAAGATGTTTATTTCTGTCGGTGCGATGCGTGGAGAAACCAGCTGGCTGCACCGACTCTACAATTTACTATGGCAAAAAAATTCAACATGTCAATTTAAGAATATTGTATTCTTTGCCTACTCACAAAGTATTACCAAAAGTACATATATTTCAAGGGACATAACACTGAGACCCCTGGACATGGGTGGGGGAATATTTGTGAAAAAAAAAAAGTAAGTGAACCCTTTGGAAATACCTGGATTTCTTTTTTTTAAATTCTTTTTTTTAATATTTAGTTTTTATTGTAGGAACATAAAGAAAGTACAAATAAAGCCAAATAAAAGAACAAAAAAAGATCTGGCAGTTACAGTGCACTTCATACCTTCATCATCATACCATCATATTAGTTACATTGACATCTTTGAATTAGACCTTTTCCAAGTACGAAACCCATTTTTCCCAGTATTCTTGACCTCTCTCCTGTTGAGTTCTTAAAGCAAAGGTCATACGCTCCATGTGGTGTATTTCTTCTACAATGTCTATCCATTGTGTCACTGTGGGAGGGTCTTTTTGTAGCCATTTCCTAGTGATAGCCTTTTTACTGGCTGCCAGTAGGACCTTCAAGAGGTACTTTTCTCTGTTGTGTAAGTCATCAGGTATTTCACCCATGTACAAAGAAATCAATGTTTGTTCTATGTCAAATCCCATTATTTTTCCAATGTTAGATCTTATTTCTCCCCAGTAAGTTTCGATTGTGGGGCAAGTCCAAAAGATATCAGACTGGTCCGCCCTCAATAGACCGCATTCTCTCCAACAAGGGTGTAGTGAGCCAGTCTGTTTGATTTCAGTTTAGGTGTTATGAAGAAACGTATAACATTCTTCCAACAGAATTCTCTCCATGACCTTGAGTTGGTGGAGCTTTGTTGAGTCTCTAATATGTTCAACCATGTTTCATCAGTTATTTCAATGTTAAGTTCCTCCTCCCATTTCTTTTTGAAATAGTTTGTAGAATGTTTCTTTGAGGATTGAATACCCAAGTAGAGATTTGTAATAGTTTTTTTGTTACTCCCCAAGTTGTATGCGTTAGTGAATACTTGGATTAATTTTGGAGGTGCTCGAGGGTCAGTCACTTATCTCCCTTAAGAAATAGTGTCGTACTTGTAGGTATCTGTAAAAATCTTGTTTATCCAAGCCATGTTTTTTACTTAGGTCCTGGAAGTTATCTAGGTTCCCATTCCTTATAATTGTACTGAATGATGTGATGCCTTTCTGCGTCCATTGTTTAAACCTGCTGTCCTGAGTTGCAGGGATGAAGCTGGGGTCGTATGTGGGCAAACTCAGCAATTTGATCTCTCTGTCTAAATTATTTAGCTTAACTACCCTAAACCATGTCTTCAGAGAGAAATTAATAGACTGATTTTGTCTATTGTATATTTATTTTACCATCTCCTTATTTCCCAGTACTGACTGTATGGGTATCTCTGTCAAAGTAGTCTCGATGTCTTTCCATTTGGATTCGTATTCTGAATTGCACCAACACACCAGGGGTCTCAATTGGGCTGACACATAATAATCTTTTAGGTTTGGTAAGGCCATACCCCCACAGTTTTTTGGTAACTGTAATGTTGTATATCTAGTTCTTGGTCTCTTACTGTTCCGTTTATCCCATTCCCTAAACTGGTTAGGCGGGATTTCTATGGGCAGTGATTGGAACAAATACAGTAACCTCGGCAGGATGTTCATTTTGATTGTTTCAATTGTACTACTAAGATCTAAGGGAAGTGAATTCCACCTGTCTAGGTCATCATATATTTTCTTGTTAATGTGATCGTAATTCATGCAATAAAGTTTGGGTATATCTTTTGGTAAATTTACTCCCAGATATTTAATGGATGATATAACGGTTCTCTTGTGGTGAAGGAGAGTCGGACCAAAATGCAGCGTGTAGATTGCGATCCATGTTTAATCAACAAACGTAAAAACACAAATCTAAATACAAACACTACAAAAACAACAAACGTAACAAAAACCGAAACAGCCCTATCTGGTGAAAACACAGAGACAGGAACAATCACCCACAAACACACAGTGAAACCCAGGCTACCTAAATATGGTTCCCAATCAGAGACAATGACTAACACCTGCCTCTGATTGAGAACCATATCAGGCCAGACATAGAAATAGACAAACTAGACAATGAAACATAGAATGCCCACTCAGCTCAAACCCTGACCAACCAAAACATAGAAATATACAAAGTAAACTATGGTCAGGGTGTGACAGATGAAGAGGTCCAGGTGAAGCTATACCTACTCTTCAGCTCTTCCTGTGGGGTATAATTATATACTAGGGTTTGGGTCTTGTGTACGTTAAGCACATACCCTGAATATGTTCCAAATGTTTGTAAAACATCCATCAATCTAGGTACACTTGAGCCTGGGTCTTTAAGGAATAACAGAACGTCATCAGCATACATGCATATCTTATGTTCACTGCCTCTTATTGTTATTCCCTCTAAGGTTGGGTCCTGTCTTATTGCCTGTACTAATGGTTCTAGGTACAAGGAGAAGAGCGTGGGTGAAAGATTATAGCCTTGTCTTGCCCCTCACTCTAATTTTAGCATTCGTGTCAAATGTTCATTTATCTTTATTCTAGCGGTCGGACATGAATACAGTGTTTTGATGCACTGTATCACTTCTTTGTTGAAACCAAATCTTTCCATAATTTGGAATAGGTAATCCCATCCCACTGAATCAAATGCTTTTTCTGCATCTAGGATGTTTAATATTGCACTTGTCTTATTCTGAGTAATGTGGTCCATGACATGTAGTGTTCTCCTTATATTGTCCTGTGTCTGCCTATTTTGTATGAAACCAGTTTGATCTCCGACGATCAATTCTGGGATTATGTTCTCCATTCTTTTGGCTATTATTGATGCATATGGTTTATAATCTGTGTTAAGAATTGCGATAGGTCTATATGAACTGTATTCTTTCTTATCTTTACCCTCTTTTGGGATTACTGATATGAGGGCCTCTCTCCATGACGGTGGGAGACCCCCCTCCCTCAGAGTCCAGTTAAAACAGGCCTTAAGTAGAGGTGCTAATTGTTCTCTGAAGGTCTTGAACCATTCTGAAGGGAAGCCATCAGTGCCTGGAGACTTTTTGGCTTTTTGCTGAGATATTGCTTTATTAATTTCTTCTGTGGATATTTCTGAAGTTAGTCTATCATTTTGCTCTGTCCCAATTGAGGGGAGATCGAGTGAGTTCAAAAAGTGCTCTATTGTCTGTGCATCTGCCTTCTCTGGTTGCTTGTACAGATTTGTGTAATATGATTCAAATGCATTCTGTATTTCATCTAATTTGCATGTGATCTTTTTTGTTTTGGGGTCTTTTATTTTGAAAATGGTATTCTGTGCTTGTTGAGTCTCCATGCTAGTAATTTGGTTGCCTTTGAGCCTGCTTCATAATATCGCTGTTTCAGGAAACTATGCTTTTTCTCTACTTCTTCTCTATAAATCTGATGAATTTCCTGTTTTACCTTTTGAATCAAAACTTTATATTTCTTGAGGAAAGAGGATTGTTTGTGTGAGCCAAACTTTTTTATCTATATATTTATTTTTGGCAGGGAAATTTGCACTGACACTTAATGTTAGCTTGATGGCTATTCGTTTTTACCAATTTATGGTACAATGTTATTTGAAATTGTATTAAAAAATATATATATAATTTAGGTCAACCACTTGCGTGGTGCAAAGGACTGTTTTTATTTGCAACTAGTAAGATTTTTGATTTAATTGATTTTATTAGGATCTCTTTTAGTCCCCATTTGAACTAATCTTCCAAGAGTCCTTAACATTAAAATACAATTTATAATACAAACACACTTTCACATATAACACACTATTACAAACATACATAATACACTAGCATAATGACCCAATAAATACTCAATCTAAAGAAATATTGATTCTTCATCTACTATAGTCCCAAAACATTTCTATATACTATATTTAAAATGTTTTTAAATAATGTTTAAACGTATATATTGAAAGGTTTCTAGTTTGCTCAGTTAATTTATTCCATTTCTTTATTGCTCTAAATCGAAATGTTCTTTTTGTGAGACCCTGATTCATGTGAACGTATACAAGTTTAATATTCTTCATATAGTCACCGTGATAGTAAATGTCCATTTCTGTTTTTTCTATTAATGCCAGGTCGAAACCGTAATATTTTTAAGAGACCGGAATGAGGTCCTTAGTTTCGGCTTGGAAAATTAATATCGGTAAGTCAGTCTTATTTCAAATCAAATCAAATCAAATTTATTTATATAGCCCTTCGTACATCAGCTGATATCTCAAAGTGCTGTACAGAAACCCAGCCTAAAACCCCAAACAGCAAGCAATGCAGGTGTAGAAGCACGGTGGCTAGGAAAAACTCCCTAGAAAGGCCAAAACCTAGGAAGAAACCTAGAGAGGAACCAGGCTATGTGGGGTGGCCAGTCCTCTTCTGGCTGTGCCGGGTGGAGATTATAACAGAACATGGCCAAGATGTTCAAATGTTCATAAATGACCAGCATGGTCCAATAATAATAAGGCAGAACAGTTGAAACTGGAGCAGCATCACAGCCAGGTGGACTGGGGACAGCAAGGAGTCATCATGTCAGGTAGTCCTGAGGCATGGTCCTAGGGCTCAGGTCCTCCGAGAGAGAGAAAGAAAGAGAGAATTAGAGAGAGCACCCTTAAATTCACACAGGACACCGAATAGGACAGGAGAAGTACTCCAGATATAACAAACTGACCCTAGCCCCCCAACACATAAACTACTGCAGCATAAATACTGGAGGCTGAGACAGGAGGGGTCAGGAGACACTGTGGCCCCATCCGAGGACACCCCCGGACAGGGCCAAACAGGAAGGATATAACCCCACTCACTTTGCCAAAGCACAGCCCCCACACCACTAGAGGGATATCTTCAACCACCAACTTACCATCCTGAGACAAGCCTGAGTATAGCCCACAAAGATCTCCGCCACGGCACAACCCAAGGGGGGGGGGCGCCAACCCAGACAGGATGATCACATCAGTGACTCAACCCACTCAGGTGACGCACCCCTCCCAGGGACGGTATGAAAGAGCCCCAGTAAGCCAGTGACTCAGCCCCTGTAAATGGGTTAGAGGCAGAGAATCCCAGTGGAAAGAGGGGAACCGGCCAGGCAGAGACAGCAAGGGCGGTTCGTTGCTCCAGAGCCTTTCCGTTCACCTTCCCACTCCTGGGCCAGACTACACTCAATCATATGACCCACTGAAGAGATGAGTCTTCAGTAAAGACTTAAAGGTTGAGACCGAGTTTGCGTCTCTGACATGGGTAGGCAGACCGTTCCATAAAAATGGAGCTCTATAGGAGAAAGCCCTGCCTCCAGCTGTTTGCTTAGAAATTCTAGGGACAATTAGGAGGCCTGCGTCTTGTGACCGTAGTGTACGTGTAGGTATGTACGGCAGGACCAAATCAGAGAGATAGGTAGGAGCAAGCCCATATAATGCTTTGTAGGTTAGCAGTAAATCCTTGAAATCAGCCCTTGCTTTGACAGGAAGCCAGTGTAGGGAGGCTAGCACTGGAATAATATGATCACATTTTTTGGTTCAAGTCAGGATTCTAGCAGCCGTATTTAACACTAACTGAAGTTTATTTAGTGCTTTAAAGTAGAGCATTGCAGTAGTCTAACCTAGAAGTGACAAAAGCATCGATTAATTTTTCTGCATCATTTTTGGACAGAAAGTTTCTGATTTTTGCAATGTTACGTGGATGGAAAAAAACTGTCCTTGAAACAGTCTTGATATGTTCGTCAAAAGAGAAATCAGGGTCCAGAGTAAAGCCGAGGTCCATCACAGTTTTATTTGAGACGACTACAACCATTAAGATTAATTGTCAGATTCAACAGAAGATCTCTTTGTTTCTTGGGACCTAGAACAAGCGTCTCTGTTTTGTCCGATTTTAAAAGTACACACTTTTCAACAACCTTTGACACCACAGATAGTATACTAATGGGCCTGTAGTTACTCACGTCAGCAGGGCCTCCTGATTTAAAGATGGCCGTTATTATGGCCAACTTCCATACCCTTGGAAACACCCCAAGACCAATAGATGTGTTGGTGACCTTAGTAATGGGGCCAATGAGTGACTCTTTGTAGTTTTTAAGCAAAGTAGAGTCCAGCCTAAACACATATTTGGCTTTAGAGTTCTTTAGTAAGCTAATCACCTTGTTCACCTTTGACTCAGAAACCTCCCTTATGATGAAGACAGGTTGAGCGTCATTCACTAGCACTGAGCACAAGAAACCAGTAGAGGGATTCTGTGTCAGTACCCTGACAGAGTCAATAAAGTAGGAATTGAAGGCTATTGCTATTTTGACTGAATCCTGTGTTAGATTGTTATTCACCATGATTTCTAGTCTTTTTGCAGTGTTACTATGGTCTTTCCTGTTAACTTTTTAGTTTCTCCCAGGTCAGTTTAGAATTTCCCCTTTCTTCACCAATTATGTTAATCATTTTTTTTGCCTTGGTCTGTCTGATTTCTTTCATCACCTTATTTCTCAACATGGTAAACCTACGTCTGTCATGCTCTTCCTGTCGCACACTTGCCTTTTATAAAGGCTAACTACACCCCAAAATTGATAGGTCTTCATTTTTTCCCTGACCTCAAAAGTGGTTTCCTGCTAGGGTTTTAAACGTTGTCGTGGACATAGCACATCCAATCGTGTTATGTTTCTATTAAAAAGGTGTACTTTTGACAGCGAAAACCTGCAGAAACAGGGACAAATGGTCAACGGGAAATGTAAACAGAGAATAGGGGGAATTGTTTTGGGGGGGGGAAATCAGGCAAAACATTGAATGGATTTTACAGGGCCCTAATGGACTACAGACATTGACAGTCTCCTAGCCTAAAAACAAATGCTGAATGCACTGCCTAGATTGAGGGAAACGCACTGTCCATTATTTGATTTGATCAGGGCAGGGAAGCACTAACAAACTGCATTTAGTCCAATAAAAAGACAACATTATTAGGGTGATAAATAAAAGGCAGAACGCTTACAGCACCTGGTATTCCCAGGCGGTCTCCCATCCAAGTACTAACCAGGCCCGACCCTGCTTAGCTTCCGAGATCGGGCGCATTTTTAAAATATATATATTTTATTATATAAAAAAAACACAATATTTACAACATTCAGGCAACAAAAAAGGATGAACAATTCACCCTTTACAAAATCAGAAGAAAAAAGTTTTGAAAAGTAAAGAAAAACAATTAACACAATTATCCACTAAAACCAATTAATAATTAAATACAAGTTTTCCATATGACAGAATTTCAATAAAAGTACTCCCCCACACAAACAGTTTTTCAACATTGCCTCCACCGTATCTGTAAGGGTTTTCCTGTGGTGAAGGAGAGGCGGACCAAAGCGCAGCGTGGTTATTTTGATTCATGTTTTAATAAATCACTTCACATGAACAAACTAACCAACTAACCAACTAACCAACTAACCAACTAACTAACTAACTAACTAACTAACAAAAACAAGAAACATGAAAACCCAAAACAGTCCTATCTGGTGCAAAACACAGAGACAGGAACAATCACCCACAAACACACAGTGAAACCCAGGCTACCTAAGTATGATTCTCAATCAGAGACAACTAATGACACCTGCCTCTGATTGAGAACCATACTAGGCCGAAACATAGAAATATCCAAATCATAGAAAAACAAACATAGACTGCCCACCCCAACTCACGCCCTGACCATACTAAATAATGACAAAACAAAGGAAATAAAGGTCAGAACGTGACAGTATCTTTATATTATCTCTATATCTTTCTCTAAAATACTCCTTAAAAAAAACTCCACACTCACAATTTTCCCTTCATAATGACCTAAATTCCTTCTTAATCTCATTGCATATCTAGCATGACTTAGTACAAAATTCACCAAATTAAAATTTAAAACGTTACTTTTCCCATTTAAACCAAAAAGAAACAACCTCCTCCACCCCAGTAAAAATCTCTTCTCCCCAATGTTTTACTAAAAGCCCTTTTAAAAACGAGTGGAAAATGTTCCACCCCCGTACCACAAATATCACATTCTCTTTTAATATCCCTATTTATTTGATGCAAAACCACATTTGTAAAAATCCTATTATGTTTCAATTTAAAATCATTGTCTTCACATTCTATAAATTACTTTCATAATATAAAACTGGTAAAACCCTAGATCTTTTGACCACCTCTTTATTTATTAAAATCACCCACTCCCCAGGAATACATCCTGTACATATTCTCCACAGTAGTTTTACTTATCTCTTCATCTACTTCAACCACATTATCATATATTGCCTGAAATGGAAGGAACGCAGGAATTACCTCATGTTATGTCACCTATCTGCCTCTTCCCAGCCCTCATAAAATATTTACAAAACGTAAATCATGAATTATTACAAAAACAATAATCTAACAAAAATTTAAAAATATTTGACTGATTTAAAATGTTTTCTAAAATAAGGACATTCATACGACAAACTCAAAGAATATGGCTGCCTAAAAATGGTTCCCAATCAGAGACAACGATAAACACCTGCCTCTGATTGAGAACCAAACAGCCAAATGCCACACCCTGGCCTGACCCAATACATGAAGAAAAAACACTTAGACCAGGGCGTTGGAACCCCCCAAGGTGCGGACTCTAAGGCACCTCAAAACAATAGGGAGGGTCCGGGTGGGCATCAAAACATTTAAGCACGTGGAACCCACTCAGTTAATGTCTTAGTCCCCTCTATCGTCCCTGGATCAGAGTCCTCACCCAGTGAAAGCTCAGGTATGAGAGAAAGCTCAGGAGTGAGGGAAAGCTCTAGATCTCCAGATCCTGGCTGGCTATCAGCAGATCCTGGCTGATCTCGGATCTGGCGGATCCTGGCCGACTGGCGGATCTGGCCGACTGGCAGATCCTGGCCGACTTCAGTTCTGGCTGACTGGCAGATCTGGAAGAGTCTGGTTGACTGGCAGATCTGGTCTGGTTGACTGGCAGATCTGGAAGAGTCTGGTTGACTGGCGGATCTGGAAGAGTCTGGTTGACTGGCATCTGGAAGAGTCTGGTTGACTGGCGGATCTGGAAGAGTCTGGTTGACTGGCGGATCTGGAAGAGTCTGGTTGACTGGCGGATCTGGAAGAGTCTGGTTGACTGGCGGATCTGACTGGCGGATCTGGAAAGTCTGGTTGACTGGCGGATCAGTCTGGTTGACCAGATCTGGAAAGTCTGGCTGACTGGCGGATCTGGAAGAGTCTGGCACTGGCGGATCTGGAAGAGTCTGGCGGATCTGGAAAGTCTTGTTCTGGCGGATCTGGAAGAGTCTGGCACTGGCGGATCTGGAAGAGTCTTGACTGGCGGATCCTGGCAGACTGAAAATCTGGCTGCTCCATGCTGACTGGCGGTTCTGGCTGCTCCACGCTGACTGGCGGATCTGGCCGCTCCATTGTAGGCTGACAGCTCTGGCGGCTCCGTGCAGACTGGCAGCTCCTTGCAGACTGGCAGCTCCTTACAGACTGGCAGCTTTACAGACTGGCAGCTCCTTGCAGACTGGCAGCTCCTTGCAGACTGACAGCTCCGTGCAGACTGACAGCTCGGGCTGCTTCATGCAGACTGACAGCTCTGGCTGCTCCATGCAGACTGACAGCTCTGGCTGCTCCATGCAAAAGCTCCTTGCAGACTGACAGCTCTGGCTGTTCCATGCAGACTGGCAGCTCTGGCTGCTTGCAGACTGACATCTCTGGCTGCTCCATGCAGACTGACATCTCTGGCTGCTCCATGCAGACTGACAAGGCTGCTCAATACAGACTGACAGCTCAGGCTGCTCCATGCAGGCTGGCAGCTCTGGCTGCTCCATGCAGACTGACAGCTCCTTGCAGACTGACATCTCTGGCTGCTCCATGCAGACTGACAGCTCTGGCTGCTCCATGCAGCTGGCAGCTCTGGCTGCTCCATGCAGGCTGGCAGCTCTGGCTGCTCCATGCAGGCTGGCAGCTCTGGCTGCTCCATGCAGGCTGGCAGCTCTGGCTGCTCCATGCAGGCTGGCAGCTCTGGCTGCTCCATGCAGGCTGGCAGCTCTGGCTGCTCCATGCAGGCTGGCAGCTCTGGCTGCCCTGAACAGGCAGGAGACTCCAGCAGCGCCAGCGCTGAACAGGCGGGAGATTCCGGCAGCGCAGGAGAGGAGAAAGGCTCCGACAGCGCTGGAGATGCGGGAGACTCCGACAGCGCAGGAGAGGCGAGGCGCACTGTAGGCCTGATGCGTGGTCTGGTACTGGTGGTACTGGACCGAGGACATGCACAGGAAGCCTGGTGCGGGGAGCTGCTACCGGAGGGCTGGGGTGTGGAGGTGGTACTGGATAGACCGGACCGTGCAGGCCCTCTTGAGCACCGAGCCTGCCCAACCTTACCTGTCGATGCCCACTCTAGCCCCATACGAGGAGCTGGAATATACCGCACCGGGCTATGCACCCGCACTGGGGACACTGTGCGCACCACTGCATAACACGGGGCCTGCCCGGTCTCTCTAGCCCCCGGTAAGCACAGGGAGTTTGCGCAGGTCTCCTACCTGGCAATATCCCTGTGAGCCCCCAAGACATTTTTGGGGCTGACTGACCGCTGGCTTCCTTGCCAACCGTGTTCCCTTATCGCCGGCTCCTCTCTCCGGCTGCCTCTGCTCTCCTAAGTGCCTCCATGTTCCCATGGAAGGCGATTTGGATCTCCTCCCATGTAGCAAACCCTTGCCATCCAATATAGTCGTCCCATGTCCAATCCTCATTGCGCCGCTGTTGCTGCCTTTGTTGCTTCTCCTGCGGCTCCTGCCTGTTGACACGCTGCTTGGTCCGTTTGTGGTGGGTGATTCTGTTACGGTTCTCTTGGTGTCAGCCCTCATAAAATATTTACAAAACATCATATTATTACACTTTATCTTTGGATTTAAAAATAAAATATTGACTGATTTAAAATATTTTCTAAAATGGTACATTCATAATAACTATTTGCTAAAAACTGCCCCCAAGCCTCAAACACTTCTCTATTAAAAAAGGTATATTACCTAACATTTCCTTCATACTCCTCAATAAACCATTGTCCCCCATCCTCTAAGGCAGTGTCAGGGAGAGGCAAGAAGTTTACAGGCATTATCAGATTACGGTGGACCGTTTTCTCCTGTCCAGTCGACATGTTCTGTATCTTGAAGATGTGGACGTCACTATTCTTCTCTGTAACAATTTTGAGGTTGTTCTCCCAGCGATCCGCCAGCTTCCTCTTTCCACGTTCACCCTTATTCGCCAGTAGCACCCGATCACCGATCTCCACTGGAGCTCCTCTGATCTTCCTGTTGTAGAGGCCCGCATGACTCTTCAGCTGTTTGGTTGCCAACACCTGTATCTCCATGGCCTCCCTCAGGTCTCTCGTCAGGGACTTGATGTACTCGTCATAGTCTACAACATCTGAGTCTTGTAGCGCCGTACCAAACATCATGTCGATAGGCAGATGTGGGGTTCTCCCAAACATCAACTGGAAAGGGGCGTGGCCCGTGGTTTCATGGACTGTACAGTTGTAGGCGAAGGTTAACGACTTCAGCTTCCGTGGCCACCTGTGCTTCGCTCTCGTAGGTAAAGCCCTGATCATGTTTCCCAGCATTCTATTGAACCTTTCGACTCCCTCGTTCCCCATCGGATGGTAGGGAGTTGTGTGCGACTCCTGCAGCACTCAACAACTCAGCAGTCAATTTACTTTCAAAGTTGGCCTCTTGGTCAGAGTGGATACAACGAGGAAAACCATACACACAGAAGATGTTGTTCCACAGCTGAAGGGCCACTGCTTTAGCTGATTGGTTCGGACACAAGAAGGCATGGGCCATCTTAGTAAAATGATCAGTGACGACCAGAACATCCAAGGACTTGTTGGAGTCTTCAGCAGACCAGAAGTCCACACACACCAACTTGAGGGGCTCAGTCGTGATGTTTTCCAGTGGAGCTCTGGCCTACTGGCTTACTGAACACACACCTCTTGCAGGTCTTGACATACTCTCTCACATCCGACTCCAGACCATGTCAGAAGAACCTCTGTCTTGTCAAGTACAACATCCACTGTTGCCCCTGATGACCGGCTGGTTTTTACTACATGAATTCTCAAGCAACTCAATGTTATTGTTGATACCCATCTCAAAGCTGCCGTCTATGAGTCCGATGAGAGAGCTGGACAGGTCAAAGTGTCTCTCTGAGTGATGGCACTCTTCATGTAGGTCCCTGACAGAGCTTTGGTGAAGGAGGCGAACTACAGGGCCACGATGAACTGCTGACAAACACAAGAGAGAGAACATTAGTGTGTGTTTGTCCGTGTGTATGTGCATGTGTGGATGCGTGTGCAGACAGAGTACATGTGTAGCTGAGGTGGCCTGCAATAGTAAAAAGTCTGCAAAGTTCTGCCGCTTTCTTTATTTTGAAGAATATTTTTTTTCTCTTGTTCAATTATCTATTTTCTTGTTAGTACTTTGAAAATATTCACATCAAACAAGTGCACACTTTAAATTAAACAACATAAATGCACTTTACCTAAAGCAGAATTAAAAAATGTTCCACAAATAACCCTGTCTTAGTGTACGGTTTCACATGAAAACCACAATGTATTCCACATTCATACAATAGAAACACCTATATATGAAACCATAAATAACTGAATGTTTTTCTATATACCGCTACCTCTATAGAAAAGTGACAACATTACATTCAGCTTTAAGATAGTGGCACCTCCAGAAAATCGTCTCTCTCTCACTGTATGCACTAAAAGTCCACCAGACTGAGCGTGCTCGGCCAGTTTACCAGCTAGTGAGCACAATTTTACACAAAACAACCAATAACATCTAAAACCAACTCAGAAATCCCTAACAAATGGATTCTTGATAAAAAATCTCCTAGACAAAATCCAGTACAAGTCAGCTACTCAGTAAACATAGTCTCTGTGACTCGTAAATGTTTTTTTTTTACCTCAGCTAGCATCAAGCTAACATATACTCTCACTCAATGTAAATCACCTTCTTCTCTCACTCAGTTCGACACAAAGCCAAAACAAAACCTTTCCTAACGTGATAATATCTGGACAAAGTTGTTAAATAGCATGTTATTACATATTGTGTATATATTTGAACGTTTGAAGTGCTGTTACATACCTGTAATAGTAAAAGAACTGACACAGTTTACCTCTGTAAAGTTCTGGTCCTTATTCTGCAGAATGGTGAGCGCTTGGCCAGAACTTAATGTTTCTCCTGCTACAACAGTGCAACAGCGCCATCTATTGGCCTGATGGACTGCTAACGCTAAAGTATGTAGAAAATCCCATTAAGATTCATTAAGACAAATACAGAAACAATTAGGGGGGATAAATAATAAATGGGTGTCTGTTTTTAGTGACTTTGTTTTCAACCCATTACACATGCACAATCATACATGTGCATTTAAAGCATTATTAAGATCCTTGAGTGTGGAACTGCAGGGTGTTTACGCAAAAAACACATGAATTTCACATGAACACGGGAAGTGTACCAAAAACATGTTTTAATGTAATCTTATGTGAAGATAATGTGATAACATGTCAAGCAACATGTGATTACATTAAACTACACATGTGAAAATGTGATCACGTTGTGTTCCAAAATGTAATTTGTGCTCACATAAAATGTAAGTTGAAATCATGTGGTTTTTCTGTAAGGGCAGGAATATAAGATGCATTTTGATGTGACATGATGTTACATGATCTTGAAAATGCAATGTTCTTTGAGGTTCTTCCATGTTCCTTTCCATGTATTTTCCATTTTACTTTCCCTCAGTCCTTTTCACTTTCCTTGTCAAAACAAGCTCTGTCCCCGTCAAGACTTATTCAGCTTCTGATGGATTTTAAACCATTCAACAAATAGTTTTATAATGAAGAGTAGACCCAAGTAAACACCCTGGATTCTTTACACACACATTGAAAGGCAAAAATCTTGAATTTGGACTCATCAGACCAAAGCACGGATTTCCACCAGTCTAAGGTCCATTGCTCGTGTTTCTGGGCCCAAACAAGTCTTCTTATTTTTGGTGTCCGTCCTTTAGTAGTGGTTTCAATGGAGCACAATTTGACCATGAAAGTCTGATTCACGCAGTCTCCTCTGAACAGTGCATGTTGAGATGTGTGTGTTTCTTGAACTCTGTGAAGAATTTATTTGGGCTCCAATCTGAGGTGCAGTTCACTCTACTGAATTTATCCTCTGCAGCAAAGGTAACTCTGGGTCTTCCTCATGAGAGCCAGTTTCATCATTGCGCTTCATGGTTTTTGCGACTGCACTAGAAGAAACTTTCAAAGTTCTTAAAATGTTCCGTATTGACTGACCTTCATGTCTTTAGTAATGATGGGATGTTGTTTCTCTTTGCTTATTTGAGCTGTTCTTGGCATAAAATGGACGTGGTCTTTTACCAAATAGGGATATCTTCTGTAAACCATCCTTACCTTGTCACAACACAACCTGTTGGCTCAAACGCTTTAAGAAGGAATGAAATTCCACAAATTAACTTTTAAGAAGGTACACCTGTTAATTGAAAAACATTCCAGGTGACTACCTCATGAAAAGGTTGGAGAGAATGCCAAGAGTGTGCAAAGTGGTCAAGGAAAAGGATGGCTACTTCGAAGATTCTCAAATATAAAATATATTTTGATTTGTTTAACACTTTTTGCTTACTACATGATTCCAATTGTGCTATTTCATAGTTTTGATGTCTTCACTATTATTCTACAATGTAAGCAATTGTAAAATTAAAGAAAAACCCTTAAATGAGTAGGTGTGTCCAGACTTTTGACTGGTACTGTATATATTGTGGTAATGCAAATATGGTACAATCCAAGGGTGCAAAGCTTTTGGAGACTTACCCAGAAAGACTCACAGCTTTAATCGCTGCCAAAGGTGATTCTAACATGTATTGTGAATACTTATGTAAATTAGATATTTCTGTTTTTCATTTTCAATACATTTGAAAAAAACCTTTTAAACATGTTTTCACTTTGTCATTATGGGGTGTTGTCTGTAGCTGGGTGAGATGATAAAAAACTATAATTTAATCCATTTGGAATTCAGGCTGTAAGAAAACAAAATGAGGAATAAGTTAAGGGGTATGAACACTTTCTGAAGGCACTGTATATCTGCAAGAAAGTGATAAATGAGCGACTCTTTGAAAGGGGGTCATATATACATTGCCTTATTAAAAAGAAAAAGAAAAGCTATCGTGCTATAATCGGCATAGTTTCTCAGACCAAATCTTCATTCTGGTTTAAACAAAGCAATCTGATCATACTCCAGTAAAATACACGCTACAGGGAATTCCCCCAAAAAATGGCTTCTGCAAAGCACATATACATTGTCCAATCAACATCCACACATTGATTTCATTCTTCGGGTCTTTATTCAAACACAAACACACGTGGAATAAAATTATCTTTCAGTGTCTTGTTGCAGGTTGTGCAATGTTCGAAAGTGTGTGAGAGATTAGCATTAACGTGTGTGTATGTGTGTGTGTGGGGTCAAGTTTGGACGGTCGTACATATGCAAATAGGCAAGACTGTATATTTCAGGTCCATGGACAGCAGCAATATCGGCATAGCGATATCTGTCATTCAGCACCACATGACAGTAGAAAGCGGCCATCTCATGTGAAGTTGGCGCTGGGGAAATCCCATGTAATGAGAAACGAGGCCTAGGAGGCAAAAAGACTGAAGGAGAAGACTCCCACAAGAACTCTATGCTAAACTGTTCTGCCACATTCACTTCAAATGTTATATCTTTCGATTTGTAAATGATAGGGAATACATCTGCAAATAATTGAAACTGATTATTCAAACTACACTGTACAGCTTTTGTGTGTCTGTGCATCATAGGTACAACAGTAAGCAATTCCGTTCTCAAATGTCTGTTTATTGTGAGAAACAAAAGGAAAAACACCTGTTAGACGATTACAATGCGGACTGTCATGCATTTTTACTATTACCAACAAGACAACGAAGTGATACGTGTCATGGAGACTAAAAACGGATACTTTCCAAACACCAAAAGTTCCCACGCTGAGCGATATTGTTTACTACACTATTATGCATACAATCCAAGTCATACGTTTATTGTCATTCATACTCTTATTTTTAACCGAATATCTTTTCAAAAGTGTCCATTCTGTCAATTCAGAGCTTGGAAAAATATTGGAATAATGTGCTTAAGGGGACTGACACTCAAGCCGCACAACAGGATAACACAACAACCACATTTTCAATTGACAATCATTGCTTTAAATGGATGTGGTCGATAGATTTGTATAGGTGTAGCAGTGTGATGTTGTTCCCCTATATTATGCACCAAATTGCACACAAGGACCAATTCAAATCGGCCAGGTCAAGAGGGGATGTTAATAATTTGATAATAATACTCATAATTCAGTGTATTTTTTAAAATTTTATTACAGCTGCATAGCTAAAGTGTACAAACACTTTGTTACAATGTGGATAATATAAAGATATTGTATAGGCATATATAAACAATGTATTTAACTTGGAAACCAAGGTTGGATTAGTTGGTCTAAGCAACATGCACCTGGATAATCGGGTCATGAATCTGGACGGGCTCCTACATCCTCATATACACATTATGACAAAATAAAGAGTTTAATCTTTCACGAAATAAAGACATAGAAGCATACCCATTTATACAGGTTCTACACATTCCATTTCTCCATGGCAATAGAATGTAAACATTCTGTTTTGCGCCAAACATCCCTACAACTCAATTCTAAGTGCAGCATATTGGAGGACTCCAGCCATTGATCATTCGCGACTTTAAGTCATTCCTGTTATCTCTAGAGCATCTCGTATATCTATAGCGCTGCATTTCTTCCCCATCTTACCATGGATAGGGTTTGGTGCATTCCGGAGTTCACTTATGGTCCCACAAAGGTAATCTTAGGAGAAATTCATTTTAGCATACCGTAAATGCCTGTGCATAATGTGCATAACAAAGCATCATTATTTTCATTATCTTCAAAGGATTTCTGTAGAAGCAGCCTTTATTTTCAGACTCTGCAGGCCTGCTGGGAGGAAACATATTACAATAAACAGGTAAGATTAATCCCACAAAAACATAAACAACAGAAAAAGAGTTGTATTTCAAGACAGTTTAGAGAAGGTGGTCATAAGAGTTCTTAATAATCACTTGCAAATTGTGAGGCATGAGCAGTTGTGAAATGTTGCGAGAGGCCCTTCTGAAAGCACATGATATGGTATTTCGTGGCACGGTCTCACACCTTACCTCATCTTGCAGAAGAAGCTCATGGTCCACTATCTGCTGCTCCAGAGTCAAGGCCAGGTCCCTCCCCATGTCACCACGGAGCACATGAGCAACTGGCTGGTGTCTCAGGGCAAAAAATCTCTTAGGGAGAGGTGAGTACCACGTCAGCACTCACATTCACTGCCATTCCCTGCCACCAGCAGCACTCCAGGAGATGTGGGTAAAATAAACAACAGAAAAATCAGAAGCCAGGAAAGTTGAATTGCTCTGTGTTTTATTTGAAGGGTGTGGAAGGAAACCCTGGAGGAAGGAAACGACCTCGCTCGGCTGGTAAGAGAATGAGAGTTAGAGACACTACAAGTTAGTGAGCTCTTTACTAGCCTTTCAACAACGAGTTAGCACAGCAGAATAGATCTGTTGTGAAATTACACCAATGGGACTTCCTGTTTCATACTGCAGGCCTGGGAAGTAAACACTTGCCTAAAAATGATGAACATAGAGCACGAGGCTTTCTGCAAGCTCCGCCGCTCCATGCACCCCACCTCGCCAGCTGACATGTGAGTTCCATGTACTGCCCTGCATATGACTTGATCCATTTATCTACACATCTGGAACTACGCAGAAACAGACTAAGACAGTGTTCTAAGTGAGTACATTGCACATCGTTTACCTTTGTTTTCTCCTTATTGTTGATTTCAGCGATCCGAAGGTCCACAGCATCGTGGAGAAAGCTGTGAGAAGCATTCTGGGCGAGCAGTCCAATGAGCCCCGTAGCAACCTGCTCAGCCCATCTCAGGTGGTGGTGGAGGTGGTGCCCAGGCTCCTCCTGGCCCTGTGGCTTCAGCCAGAGGAAGGCCATTCAGAGCACCCAATCCTAATAAGCGGGATGGCCGTGGGCATGGTGGCGGCCGTAGTGGAGAAGCTCTCCTGCATGTTAAAGGACCCTTCCCCTCACATCCCTTTCTCCCGGGCTGCTGCTTTTGACTCTGTGCGGTCGATCCTCGGGAGAATCAGTCAGTCCTTCTCCACAGATGACCTGCAGAGCCCTTTTTATATGAGCTCTGTCTGTGGCTTTGTGGCTGACGAGGTGCAGAGCTGCTTCCAGCCCCCTGCAGCCACCCTACCAGTCCCCCCTGTGCTCACGGTGGCCGTTTCCACCACACTACCAGCTGGCATCCAAGCAGGTGAGTAGAAATGATAGAGAACACTCTGACAGATGCCTGTTCTGATGACATCTTGGTGCCTTGTAGTAGTAGAGCTCATCAGGATTGTTGTTGTCACCCACAATACAGACCCGGCTTCTTCCCACCTGGAGGTTGAGGACATCACCCCTAACACAGAGGCAGATCCGGCTTCTTCCCACCTGGAGGTTGTGGACATCACCACTAACACAGAGGCAGATCCGGGTTCTTCCCACCTGGAGGTTGAGGACATCAGATCCAGAGGCAGATCCTTCTTCCCACCTGGAGGTTGAGGACATCACCCCTAACACAGAGGCAGATCCGGCTTCTTCCCACCTGGAGGTTGTGGACATCACCACTAACACAGAGGCAGATCCGGCTTCTTCCCACCTGGAGGTTGTGGACATCACCACTAACACAGAGGCAGATCCGGGTTCTTCCCACCTGGAGGTTGTGGACATCACCACTAACACAGAGGCAGATCCGGTTCTTCCCACCTGGAGGTTGTGGACATCACCACTAACACAGAGGCAGATCCGGCTTCTTCCCACCTGAATGTGGTGGACATCACCCCTAATACAGAGGCAGAGCCCATCTCTTCCCTCTTGGAGGTTGTGGACGTCACACCTGAAGAAAGGACTCTCACGATGGCCGTCTTCGCCACTCTGCCAGCTGACATCCAAGCAGGTGAGTAACACTTAGAGCACTCTGACAGGTGTCGTTTGTCATGACATCTTAGTAGAACCTTTCAACTGGCCAGTGTTTAGAAGCTACGGTTTGCATTTGCTTGCATTCTGTTCCTCTTTTTTCCCTTTCCAGAGGATGTTGCTGTGGTCATCCCGGATGTCACCCCACACGTCACCAAGGACGTGACACTGGATGTTCCATGCAGAGCTAGGAAAGGGGCAGTCCGGCGATTATTTTGCAGGCTTTGGAGGGCAGTGTGCTGCTGCGCCTGCCACAAGGAAGAGGAGGAACAATATTAATTATTCATCACACCTGCAGAAAAGGGATTGAACCATAGAGCATTAAATTATTCACATTATAATTGAACTCAATTCTGCTTTTCTTCTGTTTACTACTTAATTTCTTAACTTTTCTATGAACTTTCACTTTGCAAGTGTGGATTAGGTTGTGTAAATAAGTGGGACACATCCCAATGTTGATGCTTTGAATAATTTACTTTGTACATTTAAAAAAAACATGTCTTATTTGACAACAAAAACGGAGGGCGCTCAACCAACGTTGAGTTGAGGTGCAACCAAATATTTGAATCATCATAGAAAAGGAAAAAGCCCAACTCTTGCTCACTATAAAAAATGCATTGTTTTATTCAAGCAAGGTTAAAAGATTAACGTTTCGGCCTAGTCTTTGACGATATGCAAGTTCTGTTTGCCCAGTAAAAGGGTGACCCAGACTCACCCTGGTTCTTGAGGGTTGAAGACAGTGAAAAATGATCATTAAGTAAATGGGACTTTTCAATTCTTGAATACAAATCTTTAATGAACAAGAATTTAAATACAATTGACTTGAGGATCAGAGCAGGCAGGCTGACTGGCTAGCCCTGTGCCTCTACCTCTGTGTGGTTCATCTCAACCAAGAGCTTGTGTGGGTTGTCTTTTCTCTGTGGGTGTGAATCACTATGACCTCTCCCTCTGCCTGCCATTTGGCTGATCAGAAGCCATCTGCTCTTTCTTGCTCACATGAACAGGAGGAATGGCCTCTGGGGTAACCTCCTCCTCTATCTAATGCCTCTTCCACCTCCTCTTTCTGGCTGTGTTTGATTGAGGTCACTCGTTCTCTCTCACTGGGTATTGGATAGTTCCTCCTCCTCTATGTCTTTGTGAGGGTGGAGGGAGTTATCCTGTTCCGGCGCCCTCTAAGGGTGTGCATCATAATCTCTTTCGGTGTGTTGAGGGGTTCAGTGGTTTTGGAGGGAGTCTGAAGTTCGATCTCTAGCGATAAGTGTAGGGGCTGTCCCGTGGTGGTGTCCCCCTCCCTCCAAAGGAGAAGCAACTGAGACATGTGATGAGGCCAAGGAAGATCACTCTGCAAGGACGGGATAGGACACATCACAACACTGCTGCTCATTCATATTCAAACACACCTCAGAGTACGGACACAAACATGGACGCCCCCCCCCCCACACATAGACAATGAACTTACCTGTACATATCAGAATCTACATTCTACCTCCCCCACATGTATTGATCCCCCACCTCAAACATGTTGAGTCAATTCCAGATGCTGGAATGGTGCTGGAATGCAGGTGCAGTAGGGCCTAATATGTAATGATGTGATACCATGTGTAGCCCATATCCTGTGTTTGTGCAAGATAAGCATATTTACATGGCCCCAGGTAATTTGACAATAGCTTATTATTAGTGTAAAGGATAAAGTTGTATTTCTATGGTTGCAAGATCCTCAAAGATTGAATTGCATTGAAGTTAAATTAATCAGATCCAATGATTTACCGCCCGTAGGGTGGGGTACCGCTAGTCATCATTATTATAATGACCATCTCATTCATTATCACCATACCATCATAGACTTATTCTTCTGTACCTGAGACTCATCTGACACTACCTTAGACATGGCAGTCTGCAACTCAATACACTGCCCCTGCATGGTGTTCAGCGTCCCCTGCATGTGGTTAATCGACTGCTTAACATTGTTCAGCAGGATCTGAATCTCAAGCCTGCAAGAAATCAGGTGGTTCAACACACTGAGATGACGAGAGGCTTCAGACCATGCCCATTGGACCATCTTTAGGATTCTTTCTCACTTAACACCAATCTAATTAGGAATGTAACTTTGTGCAGAAGATGTTACTATCGTGTTATTTAGAAGTAAAAAAAGTGTACTTTGTCAGGCGCCAAAAGGATGACGGCATGTCTCCCTGCTCCAGTGAGCTCTGCTGGCAGGTCTTGCTCACTGTTGGAGAAACGGGAGCCAAATTAGAGGAAAAATATCTATGGTTGTTCATCAATGAAACGTTCATGGCATAATGGGGATTGTCCTTCCCTGTGAAAAGAATAACAGCTGGGGTTTACTTTCTCACTGTTAGATAATGTAATACAATCTTTAAACCCATCAGAAGTGAAGTGCTTACCTCCATGAAAACATTGGTCCATGTTATTTATGGCTGCATTGTCCCAATGTTGACCACTAGTTCCAACTTGTGATGAGAAGGTCTTGATGAAACGATCAAGTCAACATTTTGTTAGACATTTCAGAGATTGCATTAGCAATTGTACACGAGACAGTGCTTCCAGATATTGGATTCTAGATGAAGCCAATCATGTATGTGATTACCATCCTATGGGTCAGCAATGGAATGATTGTTACACAGCTTTCAGGAGACTTTATGTCTTGGGCATGGATGAATCATTGAAATAAAAGTAATATTGTGAATTTGTGATGCATAATTGCAATTGTAATTTGGAATATTCCATCAAAGTTATTTTGACAGTCAAAACAACTAACTCTTACGATTAATCACTTGACTTGAGTAATTTGAGTTGACGGAAGTAGCAACTTTATATTCTGACCTAGACACTGACTTGTGCAATGCCTAATGCATAATCTATGCATGTTATTGGCTCATCATAGTATATAGCCGAGGGTCTCATAGTCCAAAAACAGCATTGGTCATTGGACTGCTCAGTCAAAACAACTTACTTTTACGATTAATCACTTGACTGGAGTAACTTGAGTTCGAACTAAAACATTAAAAGTAGGCTATAGCTTGATGCATATCCTTACCTTGGACAAGCTTACCAACAAATACCTGTTTGTCTGTAGTCATAGCTGTTCTTAACCTGTTCAACTCTGACGCCCTCTGGTGGCATTTTATAAACGATGCATAATATTGTATTCTGCCCTCATAAAGTACATTTCGGTCCTTACAGAAACATGCTTACGGAAAAGGAAAGGTGAATACCTAGTCAGTTGTGCAACTGAATGCATTCAACTAAAATGTGTCTTACGCATTTGACCCAACCCCTCTGAATCAGAGATGTGCGGGGTCTGCCTTAATCGACATTCACGTCATCCGCGCCCAGGGAACAGTGGGTTACCTCCCTTGCTCAGGGGCAGAACGACAGTTAAGTACTGTTAGAAAGCTAAGAACTGTGGGATTCTGATAATCGTCAGAAACAATGTGACTATTACAGAGCCCGAGATACGGTGGAGGTCCAAATTGTCAGTTGTTGGGGAATAAGAGGTTTGAAAGTCTAGGTTTGACATAAAATATGTAAACAATTACTCGCTCTAAACATGTGCACATTTCCATAGGAACATAGCCATTTTAAAAGCGCGGGGTTTGTGCAACGTTTTTCGTTTTACAGGATATACACATGAGAAGAAAGCTGAAGTCTCTACCTATCCATTGATATAAATATTCCCCTGTCTGATTCCCAGTTCATCCACTAGTTAGCAGTAGGAGATCACATGAGTTCTCTTGGCCACTTGAAACCAGTTATCCAATTCCTGTAACTGGTGAGGGTCCAATTTGTAACTGATCCTGGACTTCCTGACAGGCCGCCCCAGGTGGTGAGGGTAGGCAACATCATACTTCTGATCTTCACAGCTAGCTTGCAGCTAGCTAGCTCACAGCTTGCAGCTAGCTAGCTCACCGTGACACCCAGTACCGAAGCTATCCCTGAGGCCTACCTCCCGGCCTACTCAGCTGTTCACCCTATCCCCACTCATACACGGCTAGAGCCCGATACTCCACCGGATCCTTGCTGTGGCACCGGATAACCGCTGCTACCGATTGGCTATAGTGGTTAACGCCACTGCCACGAAGCTAGCACCAGTTAGCCGTGAGCCCGACCAGCAAACTAAATTCTACAATACCTCTTTCGCCATCTGGCTTGGATTCTCTGTCGACACGGCGCCCCGCCTCACCACCACGACTGGTCTGCCGACGAATACTCCATCCGCTGTGCCTTCAACCGGCCTCCGTCGGAGGGCTACTAACTTTAAACGCCGTGTCGCTAGCGTAGTGGCGGTTTCCCTGTTCCATCTACTGCTGCCCCCCGGACACTATGATCACTTGGCTACATAGCTGATGCCTGCTGGACTGTCCATTAATCACGGTACTCCATTCTGTTTATTTATTTTTTGTCTGTCGGACCCAGCCACGAACTCAGGCTCTGTGTGTAGTTAATCCGACCCTCTCTGCCTAGTCATCGCCATTTTACCTGCTGTTGTTGTGTTAGCTGATTAGCTGTTGTTGTCTCACCTGTTGTTTGAGCTAGCTCTCCCAATCAACACCTGCGGTTACTTTATGCCTCGCTGTATGTCTCTCTCAAATGTCAATATGCCTTGTATACTGTTGTTCAGGTCAGTTATCATTGTTTTAGTTTACAATGGAGCCCCTAGTTCCACTCTTCATACCGCTGATACCTCCTTTGTCCCACCTCCCACACATGCGGTGACCTCACCCATTACAACCAGCATGTCCAGAGATACAACCTCTCTTATCATCACCCAGTGCCTGGGCTTACCTCCGCTGTACCTGCACCCCACCATACCCCTGTCTGCGCATTATGCCCTGAATATATTTTACCATGCCCAGAAATCTGCTCCTTTTATTCTTTGTCCCCAACGCTCTAGGCGACCAGTTTTGATAGCCTTTAGCCGCACCCTCATACTACTCCTCCTCTGTTCCTCAGGTGATGTGGAGGTAAACCCAGGCCCTGCATGTCCCCAGGCACCCTCATTTGTTGACTTCTGTGATCGAAAAAGCCTTGGTTTCATGCATGTCAACATCAGAAGCCTCCTCCCTAAGTTTGTCTTACTCACTGCTTTAGCACACTCTGCCAAACCTGATGTCCTTGCCGTGTCTGAATCCTGGCTTAGGAAGGCCACCAAAAATTCTGAGATTTCCATACCCAACTATAACATTTTCCGTCAAGATAGAACTGCCAAAGGAGGAGGAGTTGCAGTCTACTGCAGAGATAGCCTGCAAAGTAATGTCATACTTTCCAGGTCCATACCCAAACAGTTCGAACTACTAATTAAAAAAATTATTCTCTCCAGAAATAAGTCTCACACTGTTGCCGCCTGCTACCGAACCCCATCAGCTCCCAGCTGTGCCCTGGACACCATTTGTGAATTGATCGCCCCCCATCTAGCTTCAGAGTTTGTTCTGTTAGGTGACCTAAACTGGGATATGCTTAACACCCCGGCAGTCCTACAATCTAAGCTAGATCTCACACAAATCATCAAGGAACCCACCAGGTACAACCCTTAATCTGTAAACAAAGGCACCCTCATAGACGTTATCCTGACCAACTGGCCCCCCTGACCAAATACACCTCCGCTGTCTTCAACCAGGATCTCAGCCATCACTGCCTCATTGCCTGTATCCACTACGGGTCCGCAGTCAAACAACCACTCCTCATCACTGTCAAACGCTCCCTAAAACACTTCTGCGAGCAGGCCTTTCTAATCGACCTGGCCCGGGTATCCTGGAAGGATATTGACCTCATCCCGTCAATTGAGGATGCCTGGTCATTCTTTAAAAGTAACTTCCTCACCATCTTAGATAAGCATGCTCCGTTCAAAAAATGCAGAACTAAGAACAGATATAGCCCTCGGTTCACTCCAGACCTGACTGCAATAGCATCGAATAATCCCCGCGATATGCAACTGTTCAGGGAAGTCAGGAACCAATACACGCAGTCAGTCAGGAAAACAAAGGCCAGCTTTTTCAAGCAGAAATTTGCATCCTGTAGCTCTAACTCCAAAAAGTTCTGGGACACTGTAAAGTCCATGGAGAACAAGAGCACCTCCTCCCAGCTGCCCACTGCACTGAGGCTAGGTAACACGGTCACCACCGATAAATCCATGATAATAGAAAACTTCAACAAGCATTTCTCAACGGCTGGCCATGCCTTCCTCCTGGCTACTCCAACCTCGGCCAACAGCTCCCCCCCACAGCTACTCGCCCAAGCCTCCCCAGCTTCTCCTTTTCCTAAATCCAGATAGCAGATGTTCTGAAAGAGCTGCAAAACCTAGAGCCGTACAAATCAGCTGGGCTTGACAATCTGGATCCTCTATTTCTGAAACTATCCGCCGCCATTGTCGCAACCCCTATTACCAGCATGTTCAACCTCTCTTTCATATCGTCTGAGATCCCCAAGGTTTGGAAAGCTGCCGCAGTCATCCACCTCTTAAAGGGGGAGACACCCAGGACCCAAACTGTTACAGACCTATATCCATCCTGCCCTGCCTATCTAAGGTCTTCGAAAGCCAAGTCAACAAACAGATCACTGACCATCTCGAATCCCACCGTACCTTCTCCGCTGTGCAATCTGGTTTCCGAGCCGGTCACGGGTGCACCTCAGCCACGCTCAAGGTACTGAACAACATCATAACCGCCATCAATAAAAGACAGTACTGTGCAGCCGTCTTCATCGACCTGGCCAAGGCTTTCGACTCTGTCAATCACCATATTCTTATCGGCAGACTCAGTAGCCTCGGTTTTTCTAAATACTGCCTTGCCTGGTTCACCAACTACTTTGTAGATTTTTGGTCTAGTGTTCAATTTTCTTCTCTATTGCTCAATACTGTATGCTATGCGCACACAGTTGTCTGTTGTCGATCTGGAACCACTGACAGAATAGGGGAGTATCTGTGGCCACATGATAAAACACTTGTCTGGCATCAGTAGTCTGAAAATGTCACGAGTCCGACCGAGTGTGTTTCCTTTTCCCGGGCGGGTGGCGCTCGGCGGTCGTCGTCACCGGCCTATTAGCTGCCACTGATTGTTTTTCCTCCCCCTCCTTGTATGTTTAGTGGTAGCACCTGTGTAGGGTTAATTAGTTTGTCTTTATTAGACAGCCGGCCCGCCTGGTTGTTGTGCAGGATTATTTCTATGTAACCTTCGGCTCTGTTGTAGAGGTACGTGTTTTGTGCCTGGTCGTGATTTGTTCCATTGTACATTTTGATTCCCTGTGTTTGGGAACGTTACTTTTGTGAGCACCCTGTGGTGTGTTAAGCGCTATTAAAAGACGCACAGCATTGAACTCTCTGTTTCCTGCATTTGACTCCACACCCACGACACCCGGAGCATTACAGAATCCCGCACCTATCAAATTGAATGGAGTCAGCAGGAGCAGCAGCCAACCCTCTCCCATCGATGGAGGAACGGGTTCTCCACCACACCACCGTCCTCCATCGGATCGGATCCGCGATGGATCAAGTGATGGAGAGAATGGACAGATGGGAGAGGAGTGGTCTCCTCTCTCCACCTTCGGCACCCACGGTTCCGGACTCTCCATCTCCCGACTCCAGCACCCTCCGTCTGACGCTACCGAAGGCTTATGATGGAGCTGCGGCGGGTTGCCAGGGGTTTCTGCTTCAGCTGGAGCTATACCTGGCCACCATCAGACCCACTCCCTCAGGAGCAGAGAGGGTGAGTGTCCTCATCTCCTGCCTCACGGGTCGTGCTCTGGAGTGGGCGAATGCAGTCTGGAATGGCCCAGACTCAGCGCGGGAGCACTACCCAGAGTTTTCCCGCCGCTTCCGTGCCGTGTTTGATCACCCTCTAGACGGCCGAGCGGTGGGAGAACGTCTATTTCATCTCAGGCAGGAGAGGAGGAGCGCCCAGGATTACGCGCTGGAGTTCCGGACCTTGGCAGCCGGATCTGGGTGGAACGACAGGGCCCTCATGGACCACTACAGGTGTAGTCTCCGAGAGGACGTCCGCCGGGAGTTAGCGTGTTGGGACACCACTCTGTCACTGGATCAGCTGATTGACATGTCCATTCGACTGGATAATCTGCTGGCTGCCCACGGGCGTTCAGAGAGGGTCCTGTGCATTCCACCACCCAGCCCCTCCGCTCCCATTCCGATGGAGTTGGGAGGGGCTGCGCCGAGGGGTACCGGAGGAGGAGGCCTTCCCTGCACCAACTGTGGTCGGAGAGGACACACGTCTGATCGGTGCTGGGGGGTCCGTCTGGGAGTAGAGATGGCAGGCGGAACGCTTCTCGGTCACCCCAGGTGAGTCAGCATCAAACTCACCCAGAACCCCTTGTTGGCCACATGTTTGTCTTAACCTTTTTCCTTCACTTTTTTCCCTCTTCCCAGCATAGGGCGCTAGTCGATTCAGGCGCAGCTGGGAACTTTATGGATCGCGGACTCGCCCTTAAGTTAGGGGTTCCGCTGGTGCCGATAGATTCTCCCTTCCCCGTGCACTCCCTAGATAGCCGGCCATTAGGGTCAGGGATGGTCAGGGAGACCACGGTCCCACTGGACATGGTGACGCAGGGGAATCATAGGGAGCGTATCAGTTTCTTTATTATTGATTCGCCTGCGTTTCCAGTGGTGCTGGGGACTCCCTGGTTGGCCCGGCACAATCCTAAAATTTCGTGGAGACAGGGGGTTCTCCAGGGGTGGTCAGAGGAGTGTTCTGGAAGGTGTTTGGGAGTTTCCATCGGTGCCACGTCGGTGGAGAGTCCAGACCAGGGTTCCACGGTGTGCATTCCCCCCGAGTATGCCGATTTGGCAATCGCTTTCAGTAAAGTGAAAGCGACTAAATTACCACCTTATCGACCGGGAAGGGATTGTACGATAGATCTCCAGGTAGACGCTGCGCTTCCCAAGAGTCACGTGTACCCGCTGTCCCAGGAGGAGACGTTGGCAATGGAGACATATGTCACGGAGTCGCTGGGACAGGGGTACATTCGGCCCTCCATTTCACCCGTCTCCTCGAGTTTCTTTTTTGTGAGGAAAAAGGAGGGAGGTTTGCGTCCGTGTATCGATTATAGAGGTCTAAACGCCATCACAGTGGGGTATAGTTACCCTCTACCTCTCATCGCTACGGCGGTGGAATCGTTCCACGGAGCGCAGTTCTTCACAAAACTGGATCTCAGGAGCGCGTATAGTCTGGTGCGTATTCGGAAGGGAGACGAGTGGAAAACCGCATTTAGTACTACATCAGGCCACTATGAGTACCTCGTCATGCCGTATGGGTTAAAAAATGCTCCAGCCGTTTTTCAATCCTTTGTAGACGAGATTCTCAGGGACCTGTGCGGGCAGGGAGTGGTTGTTTATATCGATGACATTCTGATCTACTCGGCCACTCACACCGCGCATGTGTCTCTGGTGCGCAAAGTGCTTGGTAGACTGCTGGAGCATGACCTATACGTCAAGGCTGAGAAATGCGTGTTCTCTAAACGAGCCGTCTCTTTTCTGGGATATCGCATTTCCACCTCGGGGTGGTGATGGAGGGTGACCGCATTAGTGCCGTGCGTAATTGGCCGACTCCGACCACGGTAAAGGAGGTGCAGCGGTTTTTGGGTTTTGCCAACTACTACCGGAGGTTTATCCGGGGTTTTGGCCAGGTAGCGGCTCCCATTACCTCACTGCTGAAGGGGGGCCCGGTGCGTTTGCAGTGGTCAGCAGAGGCGGACGGAGCATTCAACAAGTTGAAGGCGCTGTTCACTGATGCGCCCGTGTTGGCGCATCCGGACCCCTCTCTAGCATTCATAGTGGAGGTGGATGCGTCCGAGGCTGGGGTGGGTGCCGTGCTATCACAGCGCTCGGGTACGCCACCAAAACTCCGCCCCTGCGCTTTCTTCTCAAGGAAGCTCAGCCCAGCGGAGCGTAACTATGATGTGGGGGACCGGGAGTTGCTAGCGGTGGTTAAGGCACTGAAGGTGTGGAGACACTGGCTTGAGGGGGCTAAGCACCCCTTTCTCATCTGGACCGACCACCAGAATCTGGAGTATATTCGGGCAGCTAGGAGACTTAACCCACGTCAGGCAAGGTGGGCCATCTTCTTCACCCGGTTCCGGTTTACTTTGTCTTATAGACCGGGCTCCCAGAACGTAAAGGCTGACGCACTGTCCCGCCTTTACGACACGGAGGATGGGTCCACCGAACCAACTCCCATCCTTCCCGCCTCAAAGTTGGTAGCCCCAGTGGTATGGGAGGTGGACTCGGACATCGAGCGGGCGGGCGTTACGGGCTGAACCCGCGCCTCCTCAGTGTCCAGCGGGGCGAAGGTACGTGCCGTTTGGTGTTCGGGACAAACTGATTCGGTGGGCTCACGTCCTACCCTCCTCGGGTCACCCTGGGGTGACGAGGACAGTGGGGAGCCTTCGGGGGAGGTATTGGTGGCCTACGTTGGCTAAAGACGTTAAGGGTTATGTCTCCTCCTGTTCAGTGTGCGCTCAGAGTAAGGCTCCTAGGCACCTTCCTAGAGGGAAGCTACAACCCCTCCCCGTTCCACAGCAGCCATGGTCACATCTGTCCATAGATTTCCTGACCGATCTTCCGCCGTCTCAGGGGAACACCACGGTTCTAGTGATTGTGGATCGGTTCTCTAAGTCCTGCCGTCTCCTCCCGTTGCCCGGTATCCCTACAGCCCTACAGACTGCGGAGGCGTTATTCACCCATGTCTTTCGGCACTACGGGGTGCCGGAGGACATCGTTTCTGATCGGGGCCCCCAATTCACGTCTCGGGTATGGAGAGCGTTCATGGAACGCTTGGGGGTCTCCGTCAGCCTGACCTCCGGTTATCACCCCGAGAGTAATGGGCAGGTGGAGAGAGTGAACCAGGAGGTGGGTAGGTTTCTGCGGTCGTATTGCCAGGATCGGCCAGGGGAGTGGGCACGATACATTCCCTGGGCTGAAATGGCTCAGAACTCACTACGCCACTCCTCTACTAACGTGTCCCCTTTTCAGTGTGTGTTGGGGTACCAGCCGGTCCTGGCACCATGGCATCCGAGCCAGACCGAGGCTCCTGCGGTGGAGGAATGGGTACAGCGCTCCAAGGAGACCTGGAGGGCCGTCCAGGACTCTCTACGACAAGCGAGTGGACGGCAGAAGAGGAGTGCTGACCGCCACCGCAGTGAGGCCCCGTGTTTGTACCGGGGGACAGGGTCTGGCTCTCGACCCGAAACCTACCTCTCCGCTTGCCCTGCCGGAAGCTGGGTCCGCAGTGTGTAGGGCCCTTTAAAGTCCTGAGGAGAATAAACGAGGTGTGTTATCGATTACAACTCCCTTCCTATTATCGTATTAACCCCTCGTTTCATGTGTCTCTCCTCAGGCCGGTGGTGGCTGGTCCCCTGCAGGACAGTGAGGTACCGGAGGTCCCTCCCCCCTCTGGACATCGAGGGGACCCCGGCGTACACGATCCGGGCCATTCTGGACTCAAGGCGCCGGGTGAGGGGCCTGCAGTACCTCGTGGACTGGGATGGGTACGGTCCGGAGGAGAGGTGCTGGGTACCGGTGGGGGACATCTTGGATCCCTCCATGTTGAGGGATTTCCATCGCCTCCATCCAGATCGCCCTGCACCTCGTCCTCCGGGGCGACCTCGAGGCCGGTGTCGGCGCGCTGCGGGAGCCGCGCGTCAAGGGGGGGTACTGTCACGAGTCCGACCGAGGGTGTTTCCTTTTCCCGGGCGGGTGGCGCTCGGCGGTCGTCGTCACCAGCCTATTAGCTGCCACTGATTGTTTTTCCTCCCCCTCCTTGTATGTTTAGTGGTAGCACCTGTGTAGGGTTAATTAGTTTGTCTTTATTAGACAGCCGGCCCGCCTGGTTGTTGTGCGGGATTATTTCTATGTAACCTTCGGCTCTGTTGTAGAGGTACGTGTTTTGTGCCTGGTCGTGATTTGTTCCATTGTACATTTTGATTCCCTGTGTTTGGGAACGTTACTTTTGTGAGCACCCTGTGGTGTGTTAAGCGCTATTAAAAGACGCACAGCATTGAACTCTCTGTTTCCTGCATTTGACTCCACACCCACGACACCCGGATTGCTTAAACACAAATTTTAACACAGCATAAACCAATACTGATCAAATTAGAAATCAAAGCAGTGGTAGGTTTTATGGCAGAAAACATTCAATCAAATCAAATCACATACACATGGTTAGCAGATGTTAATAAAAGTGTAGCGAAATGCTTGTTTCTACAAGTAATATCTAACAATAATCAACAAGTGTAAATGAATGACTAAGAGTGTAAAGGAATAAATAAGAATATGTACATATAAATATATGGATGAGCGATTGCCAAACAGCATAGGCAAGATGCAGTAGATGGTATAGAGTACAGTATATACATATGAGGTGAGTAATGTAGGGTATGTAAACATTATATAAAGTGGCATTGTTTAAAGTGACTAGTGATGCATTTATTACATCCAATTTTTAATTATTAAAGTGGCTAAGAGATTGAGTCAGTATGTTGGCAGCAGCCACTCAATGTTAGTGATGGCTGGTTAACAGTCTGATGGCCTTGAGATAGAAGCTGTTTTTCAGTCTCTCGGTCCCAGCTTTGATGCACCTGTACTGACCTCGCCTTCTGGATGATAGCAGGGTGAACAGGCAGTGGCTCGGGTTGTTGTTGTCCTTGATGGTCTTTTTTGCCTTCCTGTGACATTGGGTGGTGGAAGTGTTCTGGAGGGCAGGTAGTTTTCCCCCGGTGATGCGTTGTGCAGTTGCTGTACCAGGCGGTTATACAGCCTGACAGGATGCTTTCGATTGTGCATCTGTAAAAGTTTGTGACCGTTTTTGGTGACAAGACAAATTTCTTCAGCCTCCTGAGGTTGAAGTGTGCCTTCTTCACCAAGCGTTCTGTGTGGGTGGACCATTCACACTTTCACTTTTTTTTCACTTTGTCTGTGATGTGTACGCAAAACTGTCCAATTCTCCACTACTGTCCTGTTGATGTGGATAGGGGGGTGCTCCCTCTGCTGTTTCCTGAAGTCCACGATCATCTCCTTTGTTTTGTTGACGTTGAGCGTGAGGTTATTTTCCTGACACCACACTCCCGAGGGTGTAGCATAAGAACAGCTTCATTGGCACAATGGACAATAACCTTGCACAATGTTCTAATCTAACATTCTAATCTATATCTGCTTAATTTGTAAATTATGTCAGTGTTGGAGCCCCTGGCTATCCATAAATGAAAAAAAAACAAGAATATGGTGCTGTCTGGTTTGCTTATTAATATAAGGAATTTGAAATTATTTATAGGTTTCTACGTATATTTTATCCAATTACATTTTTTGATACTTAAGTATATTTAAAACCAAAGACTATTACTCTAGTATTTTACTGGGTGACTTTAACTTGAGTAAAAGTAAAGATACCTTAATAGAAAATGACTCAGTCATGTATGACAATTGGGTACTTTTCCCACCACTGCACTGTTCTGTGTATAAGCGATTTAGTAATAACTTTTACCCAAAGCGACTTAGCTACGAGTATTGTTCCTAGAGATACTGAATATGTCGCTGTTCAGTGGAAACGTTATTTTCGTTTGAGTTGTTTGATAAAGGACGCAAGAATACGTACGGAAGCTTCTGCAACGAGTCGTCTGTATAAACAATAGTTCGTTGTGGGACAAAGCAATGGCCATGCACGTACACATTTTACGTATGGGTGCTCCCAGGGAATCGAACCCATAATTATTGCATTGCAAGCGCCATGCTGTAACCAACTGAGCTACAGGACCACAGACAACAATAGCCAACGTTACGTTTCTCTCAAGATTAGAATACTTGTGTTGTAGCTATACAGTAACAGGTTAGCTAACGTGCTAGCCACAGTAGCTAGCCAGGGCTACAGTTTGCATCCATGACATACTTGTGTCATACAGTTAATTCAGGTTTAGCTCATGTCATTTGTAATAACTGTCTCTCTGAAGTTTATTTTGCTGCCACCACCGTGAACCACGTGTATTTCTGCGTGCGCCACCATCTTTTCTCATTTCAACTATGACTCTTTGCCTCTGACCCAACAACACATGGCAAGTTTCTGTCCTCGTTTATTCAAAAATGGTTCGTAGTCGCCCTCAATTTTTTGTGATTTAAAAAAAATGATTTAACCTTATTTAAATAGGCAAGTCAGTTAAGAACACATTCTTATTTACAATGTTATGTATTGCTCATCATTGGTGTTGGCTGTTCTTTACTTATTTATTTGTTGTCTCATCACATGATTGTACAAAAAAACGGAAACGTAGCTAATACACCAGTATTTATTGTTTCGAGTGGTCTTTTTAGTGGTATGGGGATCCAGTATTGCGTCGCTGATTGCATTGATTGACAGATCATCCCTGAAGTTGTTTTATTACGTCAAAGTGCATTCACATTATGACGTTGGCTGAGTTACCTATAAAATGCGATAGTTTATCTCTTTGGTAATCACTTGGTAAAGTTTTACATGATGGGAACATAGGCTCCAGCCATAGACTTTAACCATGGAGGATAATAAGGTAAGCCTATGAATTGCTAACAGAGAAGCCCCATGCAGTGGTGCAGGAATCGCTGCACAGTCTTTTTTTATGCTGCGTCAGGAACCACAGGGTTTACAGGACATGACGGTAGGGGTGCCGCAAGTAGTGGCAGCTGGGTGGCGGTGTGGGCTAACGTTAATGTGCCGCTAATATTATCATTTTAAATATTGTAAAAAAATGTATGCATTATAATAACCTATGGGACTTGTTATACATCAAACCGTGCTTCTACCCCTGCATTGCTTGCTGTTTGGGGTTTTAGGCTGGGTTTCTGTACATCACTTTGAGATATCAGCTGATGTACGAAGGGATATATAAATTGATTTGATTTGAAATATGATCCTTGCAAAGATAAGAGCAGTAGGCTATTTATCATAATTTTACCTAAACTATAATAATAATAGGTGACTCCATAACGCATTAATTACGAATCTTGATATCAGGCAATAGGATCTATGTGTATTTATAGTCAAAACCTGTTCTGTAAATTTTTTTATATATTGGCCATTATAAACTGGGTGTTTTGAGCCTTGCATGCTGATTGGCTAAAAGCTATGGTATATCAGAGCGTATACCACGGGTATGACAAAACATTTATTTGTACTTTTCTAATTAAGTTGGTAACCAGTTTATAATAACTGTGCGTTGTGTCATGTGTAAGAACAGCTCTTAGCTGTGGTATATTGTCCATATCCATGAGCATTTAAAGAATGGTCTAATTTCTTCCAGAGTTTAAACGAAGATGATCCACATGATCATCAAAGTTTGGAAGGTCAAGTCCAGAAAATAAAGAATGATATCCTGGGTTTTAATTGTCCAGAAGATAGTGAATTTGAAAAGGATCCCTGCCAAAGATCAGCTGTAGGCTATTTATCATAATTGAGAGACTAGACTGAGGAGAGAAAGGGAAACCTAAATTATTATTATAATAATAGGTGACTCCATAACCATTAATTACGAATCTTGATATCAGGCAATAACATGTTGTTGTATTTGGAGGAAAAATTGTTCTGTACAAAAGAATTCCATCTATTAATATTCAATAAATTGTTTACTGAATGCTCTTCTCAAAAGCCTGTATATCAACGCGCAACATACAGTATGTCATTGACTATATTGTTTTTCTTCTAATTAAGTTGGTAACCAGTTTATACATCCACAGTTGTTGTGCATGTGTACTGAACAGCTCTTAGCTGTGGATTTTGTCCATAATCAGAATGATGAATTTAAAGAATGAAGTAATTTCTTCCAATCAGATAAAGAAGATGATCCCATGATCATCAAAGTTTAAGTCAAGTCCAGAAAATGAAGAATGATATCCTCAGTTTATAACCTGCCCCCAGAAGATTGTTGAAGGAAGGGATGCCCCTGCCTCAGATCTAGCTGAAGGCTGTGACAAGGTCATTGTCCACATGGACACTGTCTGATTCGACTGTCTCAGTTGACTAATCCATTGCCGAAAAGTTAAGGTGAGAGAATAGATTGAGGAGAGAAAGGGAAATCTGGGGTCTTATCTTGTCCAAAATTTAAACCTGTAAAATATGCCATTTTATAACATGTTGTTGTGAGGTTGGAGGGTAAATTGTCCGTGGTTCAACAGATCTTCATCTCTTAATATTCAATCACCAATTGTTTACTGTAGCTCTTCTCAAAGGCCTGTATAGCAATTGGCATTGAGAACAGTATGTCATTGACAGTATTGTCTTTTTAGACCAAGAGGAGGACCAGTGCCAACAGGTCCACAGTTGAACAGAGCACTGATACTGATGCAGCTGAGAGAGATTTTGTTGATAATCAGAATGAGAAGAAGAGGTGAATAGGATCCCCTGCCTCAGATGGAAAGGCCTGGCTTTGTAAAGAGAAATAAAGTCAAGGTAAGGGAATAGATTGAGCAGAGATGTGGATATTTGTGATATCTTTCATATCTATTACCTGCCCCTCACAGCATGTTGTTCTGAGGAAGGTAAATTGCCCATGGCTTTACCCTTTTATCTCCTAATAGTAAATCTAGGGCTGACCCCATTTGGTCTACAGTTTGTGTGGCTGTTGGTTGACTGGGATTTCTTTCCTTCTTAATGCATTTGAGCCAATCAGTTGTGTTGTGACAAGGTAGGGTTGGAAATGCAGAAGATAGCCCTATTTGGTAAAAGACCAAGTCCATATTAAAATGCAAGAACAGCTCAAATAAGCAAAGAGAAACACAGTCCGTCATTAATTAAAGACATGAAGTTCAGTCAATCCGGAAAATTTAAAGAATTTTTGAACTTTTCATCAAGTGCAAAAAGCATCAAAAACCAAGCTATGATGAAACTGGCTCTCATGAGGACCGCCACAGGAAAGGAAGACAGAGTTAACTCGGCTGCAGAGGATAAGTTCATTAGAGTTAACTGCACCTCACATTGCAGCCCAAATAAAATATAAAACAGTTCAATCACAGACACATTTCACCATCAACTGTTCAGAGGCACTGCTTGAATCAGTCCCATAATCAATACTGGGTCTTTTTTTCGATTAAATCGGTCCATATATAGCCTAGATATCGATCTATGAAGACTGTGTGATAAACTACTAAAGGACAAAAAATAGGGAAGAAGAGACTTGATTTTTAAAAGAAACACGAGCAATGGACATTAGACTGGTGGAAATCTGTCCTTTGGTCTGATAAGTCCAAATTCCAACAACTTTGTGAGAGTAGGCGTACAGATGATCTCCGCATGTGTGGTTCCCACCATGAAGCATGGAGGAGGTGTGATAATTGGGGGCTTTGTTGGTGACACTGTCTGTGATTTATTTAAAATTCAAGGCACACTTAACCAGCATGGCTACCATAGTATTCTGCAGTGATACGCCATCCCATCTGGTTTGCGTTCTCCAGGCTGTGTAAGGGCTATTTGACCAAAAGGAGAGTGAGAGGGCTGCATCAGATGACCTGACATCCACAATCACTGCAACCTCGGCCAATTGAGATGTTTTGGGATGAATTGGACCACAAGTGAAGGAAAAACAGCCATGGATAGTTCTCAGCATATTTGGGAACTCCTTCAAGACTGTTGGAAAAGCATTCCAGGTGAAGCTGGTTGAGAGATGAAATGCCATCAAAGACGTTCTGTTAAAGTCATCAGCAAAGTGATTTAACCAGTTTTAGAAATTGTTGACCAGAGTGTTTTCTATATTTTGGTTGGTCAGGGTGTGATCACACATATGTTGGATGTCTTGTTTGTCTATTTCTATGTCTGGCCTGATATGGTTCTCAATCAGAGGCAGGTGTTAGTCTGTTTTAGGTTTTCGCACATTTGTTGTTTTGTTAGTTTATTCGTGTACAGTTTCTTTATTAAAGTACAATGAATAAACAACACGCTGCATTTTGGTCCGCCTCTACTTCACCTAAAGAAAACCGTTACAAATATAAAATATATTTTGATTTGTTAAACACTTTTTGGTACCTAAATGATTCCATATGTGTTATTTCATAGTTTTGATGTCTTCACTACTATTCTACAATGTAGAAAATAGTACAAATAAAGAAAAGCCTTGAATGAGTAGGTGTGTCCAAACTTTTGACTGGTACTGTATACATGGTATACTAAGACAGATATAGCTTCTGTTGCCTGTTTGAGTATTTGTTTAATAGCCTACTGATTCTGTTGCTATGCCTCATGCATAGCAAAATGTTAACCAGCATATTGGGATTGAGAACAATGCTAAGAAACTAAATGGCTGAAATGATATTGCGTCTTCAGCATGGACAGCACAATAAACAGTTGCTGTTATGTGGTGCCTTTTCGCTGCAGTAGGGAGGAGAGCGAGACAACGTGCACCTGTCACACAGGCACTCGCTGTCATTTCTTTTAATACAGTGTCACCATCGGGCTCTTTCTTGAGTCATTTGTGTGTCTTAATTATTTAATTAAACAGTATGCTTAAAGCATCAGCCAAGCTCAGTGCCTATGTAGGTGATTGTATTCAAACACATAGGCTGTGTCTGATATGGAAAAATACATTTTAACATTAGAACAGGATGACTCTCGGTCGACAAAGACTTTTTTGGTCGGGGACAGCCCTGCAATCAGTCTTACCCTTGCTCTACTCAAAGGGCTGTATTGGAATGGCTTCATACAGTATCTACGTGTATATCATTGACTGTATTGTCTTTTTAGGCCAAGAGGACCAAGAGAAACAAAGTGGAGCAGACCACTGATGCAGGTCATAAATGAAACTCTAATTTCACTGAATGTAATCCTTTTGCATGTAAATGTAATTTAGTATGGACATCTATTGAGCAGAGGACTAATAGCAGAGTGCACATGTTATACTTTCTTGGCTACTTAACTTCACAAAGTACACAAAGTTGGCTAATACATATTTGCCTCAGGAGGTTACATGTTTTCTGACTTCTTTACCTTGGTGAATGCTGCTTTGCACACAGGTCCCTCTACATCTGTGGAATTCTCTGGGATGGCAGTTCAGGGGACATCTCACCAGGGACAATCTAATGAGAAGATCCTAAGTGAGTGTGTCTCCAGGGCCTGTCAGACCAGGGCTCTTGACCTCCCGCCAATCGATCCGGATGCTTTCAACCCGATTATCATCCGGTTTCTGGAAAAACTTACTGAGGAGTATGTCCAAACTTCTATTGTAGTATTTGAATGCAATGTCATCTGGAGGATTTTATAAATTGTATGTGTGTTGGTGTGCTTTTTGGTGCTAAAAACATCTAATTATCTCCTATAGGCAATGGAGGCAGTTAAGCATTGGCAGGATGGACCCTGTAAGTCCCTTAACCCTGAAAATGATTAATAGATATATTAATAGATGTTTCAAGAATATTAGATACAAACCTTTTATCTATCTACAGTATCATCCACATTATCATAAACAGTTACATTAAAATAGCTTTTTAGTAGCCTACTGCTTTTCATGCTTTCCAATGTATGCCACTTTCATGATTCTCATGAACATATGTGAGATTGTTGGTATCTCTTCGAGGAGCTTGGTTTCAGAGCCCGGCTATGAGTAATCTACCTACACTGTTTCGGTCCTACAGGTGATGAGGGCATTGCTTGCAGAGATGTGCCTGGAGATTGTGCGGTTTGTATCTGAGGCCATCCTGGAGGTCATCATCCCTGCAATTTTCCGTTTTGTACGGATATACAGCCATGTGTCTCCAGTATCCAGCAAGTCTCTGACAGAATCAGAGAGATCCTCTAGCACAAACCTGAAGGTTCGCAAGAGAGGCAGCAGCAAATCCTCAAGGTGTTGCACGGCCAAATCAAGCTCCTCACGTAATGGGTATGTTCAGTCATTCCTAAAGAAACCGGTTTCACCTAACTATTCATAACCCATTTTGTGAAAATATGTTTTGTTATCTGTATAACAGTTTACTCTTAATGACCAGTTTAACTGATTACTGAATGATGTATTAATGTCACTACCGTGTCTACTATTGAATATGGAATGCTGTATTGTTTGCTTTGTATTCTCAAAGGTCTCAGACAGTGTTGCCAAATACTCAGGGAGATGGTGAGTCTATATCATCTGAGCCACTCAGGGACTTTTTTGGGATCACTGAGGACAGTCTCCTCACTGGTGTCCAGGATTCCTTCAAAGAGTCGCTGAACAATGTCCTCTGTATCCAAAGAGAGGACCAGGTAGACACTCAAAGTCTATCCCGGGTTATTGTTGGAGAAGTGTCAAAGAAGGTCAATTCCATAATCTCTGTGGCCATCCAAACTCCCATCTCTGGCCGAATGTCCCCTGTTATTTTTGCCAGTGGTGGTGTCTCCAGAACCAAGGTTGTTGAGGAGATGGTGTCTGGCGTTTCCAACATACTTCAGATGTATATTAATGGGAAGAGTGTTGAGCAGATTGTTGTTCTCAGAGAGGATGGTGTTGAGGTGGATATGACACATTTAACAGGACAGGTCATGACAGCCCTCAGTGGCACTGTTTTGAACTTCAGCAATAAGGAAGAAAATGACCCCGACAAGAGGGAACTGCTTTGTGTTGTTGCTGACCATATGAAGATGCTTGAAGCTTGTAAAAGTCCTGAGGAGATGCTAAAACAAGGAGAGAGCAACCTCAATATCAAAGGTGCCAAATCTAGTCTTCGTCTGTCAACACAAAGTATGGATAGACTACTCACTGAGGAGTTTCAGACCAAGGCCACTGAATCGATCCGGGAGATTGTTAAAAGATTCAGGGGTTGTACATCATGTTGTTCTGGCACTACATCATCTTGTCCAACTCCTAGGATAGGTGAGATCAGAGACCTTATGATTGACCCTGAGGCCTCTGAGTTGGTAAGTACCTTTGTTTCAGACATGGACAATCTTACCCAGTCTATCAGGGCATCCTGCTCTCCTGCACAGAGTGAGCAGATCCTTCTTGAAAACCATCAGAGTAAGATCTGGTCTTACACTGTTGGCTGTTACTACGACATGAAAAATACGCTGAAGAGGATTCTTACCTGTCCAGAAAAAGGGTATCTCGCAAGTACATTTGTGGAGAGCACAAAAGATTATTTCACAATGGTTCCAACTTTGTGCCTAGACATCGGTCATTCCAGTAATGGTGAGGCTGACACATCGGACTCCATTTCTTGTAAACCACTTTTAATAACCCCCTCATCTATGAATGAACAAAAAGGACAAAGTGAGACCCCAAAACCTCTCTTGGCTCTCAAAAAGTATTTGCAAGACCAAGTCCTCCTTGACACCACAAAAGCGATTGCCAGCCAGGTTCTTGTCTTGTATAAGACTGAGGTGATGGAGAAGTTCTCATCTTCTGTTGGAGAGTGTGATTCTGAAGAGTCTCTGGAGGCCATTCTATTTGTGGATGGCATCATGTCTGACTTGAATGATTTCACCAGTTCGTGTTCCCCCTCACCATCTGAGTTGTTAGACAGTGAACAATGTCTCTCCCATCTCACTTTTCCACTTGGTCTGCAGGACAGCACCACCAACAGTGAATCTACCCTGAGTCTTCCAGTTATAAATATGAAGAAACTCTCCAGTGTGTCTTTCCAGACAAAGGCTAGAAAGGCAGTGAGCGAAGCTCTGAGATCTGTCAACCCCTTTACAAACAGCTTACTGGGAGACTCTGAAGCATCTAAATTGCTGGACACTTTTGCAACAGATGTGGAGACTGTTGTTCAGTCCATGCAGGCACATGAATCTGAAAATTTCAAAATTTCAAAAGTGAGCACCCTTTCTGCTGCTCGTATTATATATCATAGATTTCGAGAAATGCTGAGGCGTTTTCTCACTCCCTGCCAAGACTCTGTAAAGGTCATCGAATTTTTAACACAGCATAAACCAATACTGATCAAATTAGAAATCAAAGCAGTGGTAGGTTTTATGGGGAAAACATTCAATCAAATCACATACTCATGGTTAGCAGATGTTAATGCGAGTGTAGCGAAATGCTTGTGCTTCTAGTTCTGACCTTGCAGTAATATCTAACAAGTAATTTAACAATTTCACAACAACTACCTAATACGCACACAAGTGTAAAGGCATTAATAAGAATATGTACATATAAATATATGGATGTGCGATGGCCAAACGTCATGTTGTCCTTGATGGTCTTTTTTGCCTTCCTGTGACATCGGGTGGTGTAAGTGTCCTGGAGGGCAGGTAGTTTTCCCCCGGTGATGCGTTGTGCAGTTGCTGTACCAGGCGGTGATTCAGCCTGACAGGATAATCTCGATTGTGCATCTGTAAAAGTTTGTGACCGTTTTTGGTGACGAGCCAAATTTCTTCAGCCTCCTGAGGTTGAAGAGTCTCTGTTGTGCCTTCTTCACCATGCGGTCTGTGTGGGTGGACCATTTCCTTCCTGTTTGGCCCTGTCCGGGGGTATCATCGGATGGGGCCACAGTGTCTCCTGACCCCTCCTGTCTCAGCCTCCAGTATTTATGCTGCAGTAGTTTGTGTCGGGGGGCTAGGGTCAGTTTGTTATATCTGGAGTACTTCTCCTGTCTTATCCGGTGTCCTGTGTGACTTTAAGTATGCTCTCTCTAATTCTCTCTTTCTTTCTCTCTCTCGGAGGACCAGGCCTCAGGACTAAGATCTCCCTATTTGGTAAAAGACCAAGTCCATATTATGCCAAGAACAGCTCAAATAAGCAAAGAGAAACAACAGTCCATTGTTGCTTAAGACATGAAGGTCAGTCAATACGGAACATTTCAAGAACTTTGAAAGATTCTTCTAGTGAGGTCGCAAAAACCATGAACCGCTATAATGAAACTGGCTCTCATGAGGAAGACCCAGAGTTACCTTTGCTGCAGAGGATACGTTCAGTAGAGTTAACTGCACCTCAGATTGGAGCCCAAATAAATTCTGTCAACCCCATTACAAACAGCTTATTGGGAGACTCTGAAGCATCTAAATTGCTGGACACTTTTGTAACAGATGTGGAGACTATTGTTCAGTCCATGCAGGCACATCACTCTGAAAATTTCAGAATTTCAAAAGTAAGCACCCTTCATGCTGCTCGTATTATATATCATAGATTTCGAGAAATGCTGAGGCGTTTTCTCACTCCCTGCCAAGACTCTGTAAAGGTCATCGATGGTGTTACACCAATACATGATGAGACTCTCAAACAGGCTCCTAGTGAAAGTTTAGATTCTCAGGTGACTTGTAATAGGGATTCTCTTGAAATCCAAGTGGACCTTCAAACCTGTACCAAGGAGGTCAACAGTCAGATCCTGACTGTGTATCACTCTGAGGAATCCATGGAGGAATGCCTCTCTAGCCTAAAAGGAGATACAGAAGACCTGTCCAAGTTTTTGGATGCCGTTGTTTCTCAGATTGACGTCCTTGCCGCCTCCAAATCATATTTATATGTTGATGACTATGCTGTCAATACACAGGACAATTTGCATGGTGAGATCAACAATGATGAGGAGGAGGCATCCTCTAGAAGTCTTAAATCCACAGCCTTTGACAAACTATGTACTGATGAGTTTCAAACTAAAGCCTCACATATGGCTGGTGGGATCCTTCAATCAGGGTTAATTGGCATTGTAAATACCAGCCTTGATGGTAGAAGTGCAGACATTTGCGCAGAGTCCAGTAACGATGGTGATGATAGAGATGTCAAAATCCTTCAGAAGAGTGGAACTCCACCTTTGTTCACCTCTTCTCTGCACACCAATTCTGCAGCATCCAACATCGTCATAAGCATCACTAAAGACCTTAATAGCTTCACCCAGATGACTAAAATGTCTGATGCTTCAGTGTCTGTCCAGTTAGAGAGATCCCTGTCAGCTTCAACCCTTCCTGTCAGTGTTCACAACAGGGCCAATGTGAAAGGAAAGATCATTTGGCCAGGCACTGTAAACCTGTTCAACAATGTGTTCATCAAGGTCAAGGATTTTTTTGCCCAGCAACAACCGGTCCTCCTAGACAATGTGGTTGAGGCCCCCAAACATGCCGAATCCATATGCAGAACAGCTACTTCTACACAAATGACTTACAGTGAACATGAAGGCAGCCAGACCAGCATGGTAAATTATTCCAAAGCCTTAATTAGTCAGACTCTGATGACAATCCAGAGGAGAGTGTCTATGTCAGAGAGGATGAGCACCTCAGAGAAAGGCCTCTTGACTCGTTCCATCGTGGGCTCCATGTTGGAGGATGTTGACATGGTGAGAACTGATGGACACGAGATACACCGGCCATCCTCCTCAAAGTCCTCCCTGTCCATCACCTCTGCCATGACCAGAGGGTCCCAGAGTGATTTTACAAATTCTCTTCCAGGCACTCCAGTCCCCGATGAGTGGCCTGTTGAAATCTATTGTCCTATCATTAGGAGTTCGGTCATTGATATGAGTGACTCCTCAACTCATTCACAAGGGTCAACAAATTACACAGGGCAAACCATCTCTGCCATAGTTGACACTGTTATGGAGGTCATTCCAAGAGAAGATACGGAACACATAGCCACTGCAGATGATGTCACTTCTTTTACAAGAAGACTTGCGAGACTCAGCCCCAGGGACGGTCTTCAGAACTTCTCACGTGAGCTCACTGACAAAGTTTATGAGCTCATAAAAAGTCACAACACCCCCCAGGCTCTTTTTGTGCCAGCTGGCAAGAGCGTGTCTGACTCTATTCTTTTGAAGCTGAAGACAGGATTGAATGCTTCTGAAGAATCCAGGGAGTTTCCATCTGACCTTGTACACTCCTTTGCTACGGAGTCAATAAAACGTCTGCTACAGCAGATTGTCTTCTGGCTTCCTCCACCATCACAAGGATCCGATTTCTGCCAAACTATCATCTCTGATGATTCTCTGCAGGAAACAAGTTGGCTTATGCCGAGCTCTTCTGCCATCTCCGTTAGTTCCTCACAGGTTTACTTTGACACAAAGAGCCTTTTCACCAATATAATGGTCAATCAGGTCATGGATACCTGTTCTGTGGCCTCCAATTCATCAGAAGAATTATCAGAGTTGATGAACATAATCAATGGGTTGTCCCCAACTGATGCTGGAACACTTGACTCTGACAGACCGGCTCTCATGACCACTTGCCATCAGTCTAGTTCCAAATCATTGGCTAGACCCTCTCTGTCTGGCAGCAGCACACACAACGGTGGAACTGTGGATATTCAAGTTTTAGGAGAGGTGGAATCCAAGATTGACAACAAAGATCTGGAGATGTCTAGTGTCTCTGTGCATCCATCAACTCCATCAGCCATGGACTCTGAGACACATGCATCATTTGACTCCACTAGCAATGACGACACCTCTTTGGTACTTTTACTGATTGTTAGATTGCTGTCAATGATCACCTCTTTCACATTACTGGAATCCTCTGATATTGGTGAAACATCAAGAGTTCTCACAAAGAGGATTCTGTCTGAGTTCTGTGGCACCTCAGGCCTTGAACCAACTCAAGCCTACCCCCAGAATCTGAAAATCAAAAAGGTCAGAGAAGATGCTCCAGGTTGCAATGAAGTCAACAGATTATGCCTTTGACGATGCCCTGGTCAAATCATTAACGAGGGAACTACTAGCTAAATGCAATGAGGCTAGCTCTTCACCTCCCTCCATGACACAGTTGTCATCACACAATGTACTTGGCAGTGACGAGGTAGGTAATTCTGGGCTTCCAACAACTTGTAGAAAGGAAAAGAAGAGAGGAAGATTCAGCGCTCTCTGTGGACTCAACCCAAAGGTACATATGTCATCAAAATACACATTTTTAAGATTATTTTTATTCATTACGTACAGTATGATGGTAAACACTGATACCCTTTGTGTGCAATTTCTCCTACTGTATAAATGACTGTTTGTTACCCAGTGTACAAAGAAGGTCAACAAGAAGACCCACTGCACTCCAACACCTTCCCAGAACCAGACCCCTGCCGTCAGTGAAACAGGTAAGTCAATACACTCAAATGTGTACTGAACAAAAATATAAACGCAACATGCAACAATTTCAAAGATTTTATTGAGTTACAGTTCATATATGGAAATCAGTCAATTGAAATACGTTCATTAGGCTCTTATCTATGGATTTC